>NC_059549.1:2727272-3030303 GCF_905220415.1 Colias croceus
CAAAGAGTCAATCATGCCGGTTACCGACCTCAATGGAATATTGTATTAAAAATGGACGTAGCCTAACCCGCGCTGTCCACAATCGAAATGAAGCAATGGCATCTCAGTATTGTTCCTTTGTTCCCGTGGCCAGAACCTTTGTATGAGACTTGTTTTCTACAGAATGTAAGTCACGAATATCATGTAGTAACTGAATAAGGAGGGCTTTGCGCCTGCCTTGCCTCGCTATTGGTGCTGATTTTCGCTTACAACTCTATCATGCGCATATCAATGTTGTATTCTAATCGGCTCCGTGAGTATGAAAAAAATTTAAAGATACATATTTTTTGTTTTTTGTTGGGATTAACGACATTTGGTTAAATAAGGAATTGCTTGCAATTATATTATAATGATTATGATGGAAATTTTATGTTAACGGTTTACTATATTGTTCAGAAAATCATACTTACTATAAAAATACAAACGTTAAAACAATACAATAGAACTATACAATACTGAAATAAGCATGGATAGGTTATTTCTGACCATGAGCAGCGTATTATATTTTAATACTTACAAAATATTATACTATAAAACAAATTGAATGGACATTTCACGTGAAAATACTAAGCTAATACTAAGCTCAAGCAGGATATAAGAAAATCGATAAACCAAACTGACATTTAGATTCGTTTTTGTAATGCAAACATGAGTGCAAATGTCAGCATAGCTAGATTCTGATTCCACGAATCGCGCGTGCCAAACTTGACCTTATAGTCATCTCAGTCCAATGACGATAACCACCTACTCAGATCCCAGCGGGATATAAGGACCTTTACTCTATATTTTCGGAATTTTTCAACACTCCATCTGAATGACAATAAGGTTCGTTTTCGCTTAACGCGAGCTAGCCACGGAATTGAGTTGTCATAAAAGGGAACATGACTTGGGCAACACGGTGTGATCGTGATTCTGTATAAGCATGTGCAAGTTAAAATAGCCTTCTGATATGAATAAAGGTCGGTTACGATTTTGTAAGGAGTTGCTTTCGTTCAATACAATGTTACTTAACGTATCGAAATCGACGGTACGTAACTACGAGTCTACGAATGTAAATAACGTCGATGCTTAAGTGCAAAGCAAAATATGTAATTATATTAAAAAAAAAAACTTTACATTTAAATTATTATAGTAAAATTGCGTATCATCGTGATAATAATAAATATGTTATTACAATTAATTAACTATAGTTAAATATTAATGAAAACGTTAATTTTCTTAGCAGCTATTGCTTATGTGAAGAAATATTAACATATTTCAGGCAACTAACGATGCACCTATATAATAGATATCGTATTGGTTTTTGTATGCATAGAAAAGCGAGAGATAAAGTTGTTTATTTTTACTATTATTTAGTTTAAATGGTTCCACTTCTCATGAAACCGTAACGTATTGCAAACCGCTTTCAAAACATACAGCATTCAACTAAAAATCACAATTCCGAAAAACAAAGTCGACAAATTCGAGTTTCATACTTTTGTTCTGTGTGCATTGAAATGGGCTTTCATTTATTTAATAGTTTTAAAGAATGGTCTATTTGACAATTGTTAGGCTGGTAGAGAATATAGTGTGTCGTTTTTGATTGAAATTTAAAGTAACAATAGACTTAATTTCAGGTGATTAAGAAAATTCTGAATTTGTGCTCTTTCTATATAATAATGAACCTATTTTTGATGGGATTACTTTAAAAAAAATCGATGTAATTCAAATAGTCAAGACATCTATAAGCTCTGAAAGAAAATAACTTATATTCTTTCATTTTACTTTATAAATAATTTTCACCTCGGTACAAGCTAACGCCTAATCTTTAAACGAATCTATTTAGAATAAACATAAATCCAAGAACAGAAAAACAATATTTCGCTCCAAACCTTTAGTACCTTATTGTTAAATAATACCCAAGAAGCTTCTTCACATGTTTAAAGGAAATAAAACTTGTAAACGTCAGTACTTCTTCGAAACGTAATAAAGTAGTCGATGGTGAGGAATCATTCGCTGACTTGATAGCAAATTATATTTCGTGCGCCATTTTTAACGTTCCTTTATGCTGATGTGAATATGGTGCATTCTGATTCATGTCTTTTGTGATATTTTCACGTGAACGCACTTTATGAGCTCTTAAACGGAAATGTATGATGGAATTTTTTCAGAATTGTTGACGTTTTACCGGTTACTAGAGTAAGAAGAGGCGCGGGCGTAATACCATTTTTTTAACTATTTTATGTACCATTACAAAGTTTACAATGATTATGATATTAAATCAAAAGGTAAACATGCATAGTACATTTTATAACACATAGAATGATGAAGATCTATTTATTTTGTAGGTATCTGCTTCTAAAACAAGTATGAAAATAAGTATTTTTATAATCATGTTTAATGTAGTGTTACAATGTTTCGTAAAAAGTATTTCTGTACTGAATGTAGGTACTAACTACAGGGAATGAAAATACAAGGCTTATCACCCAGTAATTTCGCACTGTTTCAAATGGACCAGCCCGGGGCAGTCTCATCACATCCGCAGACAACTATGAGTCAAACAAGACAACTAGTCTCGAATACTGAATAGTTTGATAAGGGTTGGATTGCGTGTAGACATAGAAAGTGGCGTAATGGCTATTGCTATTACATAATCGTATTCCTACCTACTATAAATTGTAGCTTAAAAACGTGTTAGGTCATTTTATAAATTGGGTACAGTTAGTTGATTGTAATAAATCTTAATTGTCTTCATTTTAAAATTTGTACTCATGTAAGTATACATAATTCTTCTAAAAAGCTCAGTCAATAGCATGTATATAGTTTATGTATCAACTTCTAAAGTACACATGAAGAACTCTTTCTATCAATAAAAATAACAAATTATACTGATTTTATAAAAAGAAGACATCATAATAATCTTAAAATGATGTGACATCTCTTCTGTAATTTAACAGTACATAAATATCAAGATAAAATAGCAATGTACAATTTATTCCTTCAATTTCCATTACAACACGTAGTTGGGTAAATGTTTGATGTTATTTATGTCTTCAGTGCTGGCTTATGAATGATAATTTGAATGAGAGATATATCTCATTTGGTGATATTGCTCACCCACTGTCCACGGAGTAATATATTTTATGCTAATATAATCCGGGGGTGAGATTATTACTACCTTTGTATCTGCGAAGAAACTAAGGTAACAAGATGTTTATTTTATTAACGGTAGACATTTCGGAATTTTGGATACATCTGTGGAATATAGATTGTTTTACATATTATTATATGAGTCAATCTAGAAATTTTCCATCATATTATATTTTTTATAATGAAATGAAGAATAACATTTTAAAAGATTGTAAGTTTTTAGTCTGAGTCGCTAATTAGGGATATAAAGATAGTTTTGAAATTATATCAATAAATATTGTTATGACGTGCAGGTAAGCTGTTTTTTTGTAATGATATTTCGTTATTTATACTTTAAATTATTAATAGTACAGCGTTTACCAATGTAGCAAATATAATTATGTCCATTCTACGTTAAAATCTACAGGGACATAGGCTGTAGCTAGTTTTAAGTTGAATTAATTTTACTACGATTTTGTGCGAAAGTTCTTTATAGAAAGAAAGTTCAACTTGGAAAATTTGATTACTCCTATAGACACCGGGAGAATAAAATTGTTCAGGCCTGCGTAGACTTCTTATATAATTGGCAACGTAACCTTGTTATAATATATAGATATTTGTACTACTACTTATATACTTATTCGGCAAAACTATTAATTTTACAAAAAATAACGTTCCTGGATGTTAAATTGTTGGTCAGTGGTCACATTTGACGAAAAGGATAGTGATTTGTAAAAGAACAAATAATTTAGAAAGCACAGATTCCATTACGTTCTCATTTCGACGAATAACGGGTGCATTATGCGAACTATTCACATCGTATATCTGTTTTATAAACAAAGAGACGCCAAGATATTTTTATTAAATTCCTACAGAGGCCATTTCGACGCGTTGGCTGTACTATGTAAAACGGTTGCATTCATTGCACTAGCACCAGACGCATATTGCTGATCCTCTGTATTTATTATAACGATCCATTTTATTATTATTACGTACGAACAATGCGTCCTGCGAGCTAAAACTTGCCTAATTGTTGCTAAAATTGCTGTGCAAGCAATTAGCGTAGTTACGGTTTTAGTGCTATTCGTAGTTAATTTAAAAAACGTTAACAGCTTTTTTTCGCGGTGCGAATGTTAGTTTTGTGAAAATAGTTTTATAATATGCCATCTACCCGTATCAAGCCCGTATCACGCACATTTTATATTTTTGAAAACTATTTTAAGTCGCTTATTATTTAAATCTTAATCAATGAGCTATTTAAAAATTTATACTTGAACACGCTTTTAAACGTATACAATAAAACATCAAAAAAGGGCCATATTTATTCCCATACAATATATTATTATAATGTAGATACTATTTAAATATTTATTTTCAAATTATAATTAAATTTAATCCAATACAAGCTTAAAAGCTTTCAGTCACATTACAATTATAATCCACTCTCCAACTCAAGTATTTATAATCAAAATACGCAATGTGCACAACCCACCGTACCAAATTCCATTATCCAAACAAACTTATTACCACCTTTCTTATAAAAATACAATGGCTCCTGATTTTCTGGCTAGTTGAACAAATATCTATTTCAACTTTACCAAGGTCCCAGAAAAAATGGGCAGATGTTGACATCAGGACGAGAGCTTGAACAAATGAAGGCGGACAGTCTTTTGTTAGCCAACTATCTATTCAAAATATTCTTCGAATTACAGAATGTTTAGCTATTTGTTAAAGTCCCATTAAGTTCTGTCACTTCAATATTGAACGAACTAGGTTACACGGGAAACGGTGCAGACGATTTTAGACCTTATGTCTCAAAGAATAGCAATACATTTGATTTTGTTGTTAACTTTGTCGTCTTGTAATTGTCGTCCAACGCAACAGAGACGTTTGCAGTTTGAATAAGTCGTCGATAAATTAAATTCGTTTCCGCCACGTGATTTCTAAAGATGTCTCAATTTGTTTTCTGTTAGACACAAAGAATTGCTTTCAGTTCTTTTGCTCCTTTGAGATTTCCAATTTAATTATCCGTGAGCAATCTAAAAAATTAAACGATATACGATAGCTATCGAATTTTATCGTACGTTTGACAATAATTGTATGTATAACTATTTTATGCGTTACTTTATATATAATTTTAACTGTATAATAAAATAGAGCATATTATTATCTGTCACCTAGGTGATAGATAGTTGGCTACTAAAAAATTTGTAACAACAACAGACAAATTACGAAACATTTGTACATACCATCAAATATCGATTTCAATCAAAAACCTGCCTATGTCAGTCAAGAAAAAACACTTAAACGCTCTCTAGCAACCGAACAATGTCAATACCGATAAAAGTATTTATTCTGGGTCTTACAAAGATCAGTGTAAACACTCGGATACGCCCACAACCGCTTACCATATTGATACATGTTGTGATTTAGAAGTAGCATTGCTACACGGAAGTGTTTCCCAGGCTAACACAATGATGGTAAGCATTGTTTTGTTAATATGGTCAGCGTAACTTTACATATTTAATGTTTGAATTGTTACTTGAAATGTCGTAATATATCTTGGGATACGTAAAATGGTATAGTTATAGGTTTCATTTTTTTGAAGTGAAACTTCTT
Source organism: Colias croceus (assembly GCF_905220415.1). Classification (NCBI taxonomy): domain Eukaryota; kingdom Metazoa; phylum Arthropoda; class Insecta; order Lepidoptera; family Pieridae; genus Colias; species Colias croceus. The sequence continues at coordinate 2,733,039 of NC_059549.1, forward strand.
TATCGGGGTTTGAAAAAAATTTTGGTGTAACATTCGTTACGCGTGAAATTTTTCCGTTACGCGCCCTCTTTTTCTTATCCCTACCACGCGTGATTCGACGAACGTATTTCTGTGAAGATGCATATAGTAAATTATTTTTTGACAAATAAGGTCATAAAGAAGTTTCACTTCTTACGTGTGTCAGACGCACACATTTTTTTTTCTTTACAATATAGCTTAGACAGCGGCTTCACTTGCGTGTTCTACGGGCGGTAAGGTAAGATACCAAGTATTTTATACTCGCATAGAACATTAATTCAGCTTATTCAAATGAAAAGCTCACATTCTAGCCGAAATTTTCTATTTTACAATATAAGCAGGATTTAAGCACAATGTGATCCTGTTTGATATAATTGAATTCCTTATACAAAAGAAAATATTCCTTAGTGTCCTTTCAAAAAATCGGATTCGGAATTTAGCTCAGCGTTCGTGTCCATACTTGGAATATTCTAGATATATTTGTTTCCAAACAACGTTCACCCGAAACAACTGATCGAGATTTTGAAGTGGATCGTTTCAAAAAGCGATGTCTGTCGAATTTCACGTGCAATTTACGTTGAAAAGCCTTTGAGCCGTGGCTAATGTTTTCGCTAAGCGATTCGTTCAAGTTTCGAGACAAGGAGGGCGTTTGTTTTTAGCAAATTGCTGCCTCTTACCGCCTCGAGTGTTCGGGTGCCGTTAAATTCATTGTGGTCTGTAATAGCGAATTGACTATTCGATATGGTCGTTGTTGTGAACTACGTTCTCTGATATTTGTTGAGTATTGGGAATACTCAACAAATATCAGAGAAAAGTGTGTTATTTCGGTGAATAAATTGAAAAACAAATTTGCAAACTCTCGAATGTATTAAATTTAAGCATTATAATATTGAATTTGCGATATATTAGCATAACTGTATTAAATGAGGGATATATGTGCCATTTAAGAATAACATTTTCCCATATTTTTCACCAGGTTATATAGCTGTCAACCACCTTCGCGATTTGATTAAACGCTTGTTACTTCTTTTTATTAAACATATTCTATGTTAAAGAAAAAAAATATTAAAATTAAATTACTAACACTACCCTAACGAGCTGCCAAACTATTTCGTCATTGGAAACGATAAAAGCTAAATAAATCCCAAAATATATGGATGTCGCTTCCTGTATTGTGTTACCGCTCAATCAGCCCGTCTTTGTTCGATTGATGACTACGGGGAACCGCGGATTGTATGAAAACAACCGTTTCAGGACAAACATACGCGGAAATGAAGTCTTTTGTATACAATAAAATGATAGTTTAGTTTAGTTTTCAAATGCGTTTTGCCTATTTGGTAAAAATAAAACTAGTTTATATTGAATTTGATTTTAAGTTGACGTTGTCTCGGTTTAAATAATATTCTCTATAGATACTAATATTATGAAGTAAGAAAGTCTGTTTGATTGGTTTCATTATTTAGATGTTATATATGCCATTTACCTACTTATCGAGGAAGGCTATAGACTATATAAATCATCACGCTTACGCTAATTGGAAAACAAATGCGCGTGAAACCACGGAGCACAGCTAGATACTAGCAATTGAACAGATAAAATTATATTAGATTTTCTTCGCAGGCACCCGTTTCTTATATTTTACGTGATAAATACCTTACGTTAAAATAGAGTTTAGTAACTTTAATTACACTTTATGTCGTATTGTACCCGCAAGGTAACATAAATCAAACACACATGTTAACTACGTTTTATTTTCACAACCAAACTCGGTTTTATCTGAAAAACTCCTCGCGTCAATTGCTTATACAGCTATACAGATCGTAACTGTCACATAAAATGATTTATTTTATCTCTTACTGAGAATTTACCACTTTCATATAGACAAATCACACCTATAGTACCTAATAAGGCATGATTCAGTACATTTATTATTACTTAGAATAAATTGATTCACAATTTTACTGCATATTAAAGTAGTTAGAAATCTCATTCGACTCCCTACTGTTTTGTAAACGACGTAGCAATGTTCAATTCAATAAAATGTATACCTATTCGAAAAAGTATTTTTTGTATAAATTAGATTGACTTCTTAACAGTACTAACATTGTTTACAAATAATTTATATGCATTTTTTTGTATAATTTATAAAGTAGAAACAAAAAGAAGAGCTACAAATTTTTTAATTGACTGATGTAAAAAAAATATTAATTTTAGTATTTTTTAACACTAAAAATTTCGATACATACTGATAAATACTTGATATATACATTTAGATATCTACATAAAACAAGGCACTATAATGCGTAGAGTATATATTTTTTTCATACATGACGTCGTATATTTTGGTCGTCGAAAATCTAATTTAGAGATTGTTATTTAAATTACTTCAAAAATAATTATCTGAGTAATTCATTATTCAGTCTGTAATTTGTATATGTTCATATTATGTATTATTTAATTACTTGTTTTTACACATCAATTAGCAGTGACAAAGTAACTGATAGACGCGGCACACGGCAGCCGAGTAATTAATTTATGCATAATACTGTCTCAGTGACCAGCCTTCAATCAAACTTGGATGTAAATCAATTTGAGCTTATCAGATTCTTCTTAGTATTGGTTCAAAGAATATGTATGTGTAGATGGTATATATTATGATGTTGCAATATTTCTAAAAATTAAATACTTGCCAATTTATTCACACATATTTTAATTTTTACAGATTAAAACTGAAATGGCTTTAAGGAATATTGATAGTAAAGTCTAATTGGAAACCTATACAAAAATTTCTTGTTAAAATTGCATTCCATTTACATATAGACCGTACTTGATATGTTATTATGTTATGAAATAATTTTTTTAGATGGGACATTTCTAAGTTTTATTATTGCTTAGTACAAATCGTTTCAGAAATAAAAAATATACGCTTAATTATTTGAAAATATATTACTAGATCTATTAAAGGTATTTGTTTTTAATTGCATTTCATTTACAGCTTACGTTGTTTGTTTTAAAATATTTTGTGTTCGTTTTTACAATATTTTTAAAAACGAACACTTAAAAACCAACGCGTCCATAAAATATTCTTTGAAGAATACCATTACTTCTCTAAATACAATCCATTAAAAGCGTCGATTGGGTTCGATTTTATCGAAAAAATCCGACAGACTAAAATATTTTTATAACCTTCATGAGGATTGACGAGCCTCGCAAAAAATAAGATAGGATTTACTTATACATTGAGAAATTGAGAACATCCTGGTTCTAGGAAAATTTATTTGTAACATAAGATATTATACAGATTGAATATAAATGAACACTGTCATGTAATTTTATTATTTTGTTTTTGTTGTAACTAAACCTACGCGTGAATAAATATAATTTGGTACATGATATTGGGCTTAGTTCGAACTTTACATTTTGATAAATTAATTATTAAATATTTCGATAAAAATACAACCGTATAGATAAAAACATCGCAACAAAATTTCTCCTAATTGTGTTGTCTTGATGTTCAGACTAGGTTATAACCTATATGATTTTATTTCTTCATTCGCACAGTTCAAAGAAATTGACTTATATTAAATAAAGTGCAGCATAAAATGCATTAATACAAGAAGACCTTATCAGGCTAAGATGAACACAAATGAATTTATGTCTTTTAAACGTTCAAAGAATTAACAGAGAAATGTTAGACCTTAACGCGCGATCATAAATTGCGCGCGAAATTATTTTATCGCCCATAACGTTTCAAACTGTCTACTCTCAATTCGAACTTATTAAAACTGTCATTTGCAATCCGAGGAATGCAATTCACAATGATTTGCACCCATTAAACGTCCGTGTCTAGACAGAAAATTCCTCTCCATTGCGCAATTCATCAGGCGACAAATAATTTGGGACGTCAATTTTGACGTAAAAATCTGTTATGAAGTGAATCTGTGTTTACGTCCCTGTTTTTTTACCTACCTATTTGGTTTACAAAATAATCGTTAAGAGTTCCACAAGCCTTGCTTGAATTCGATTTTCTATGCTATAAAATTCTGTATTTACCGATGAATGTAAAAAATTAGCTGTGCCCCGAAGTTTTATTCACAGTTTCCATTCCTATTGGTCTTAGCGTGAGGATCTAACAGTGAAATAATTTTTCAAATCGGACCCGTTATTCCTGAGCTTAGCGCGTGCACTCAAACCATCAAACAAACCAACTCTCAGCTTTATAATTCGTACATGTATTTATAAAGATAAGAGCAACTTAATTTAAATAAATGTTCCGGCTTTTTTCTAATATTCAATATCACACGAAGAATTATAATAAAAGCTTTGCACGGAAAATTTTAATGTGATGAAAATTTAAAAATTATACATGTAATCAGTAATGGCGCTCTATCTCTGCAAATATCGCTTACCATCAGGCGAACAACCAGCTCAAGCAAAGTAGACTAGCCTAATGTACAGAAATCCTTATATTTTATTATCATTTTCATGTGTGGTAAAACTTAGCTACGAAGTAATAAAAAATTTCAACCGTTTAAAATATTAATCTTTTACGTTTGATGGATTACGGGGCGTTTATTTTGACGCTAATAGATTTCTTTTGATGACGTTTGGCGATGAAATGCAGTATTGTGGATGACTTGGCACTTATATTGGACTTGGGGTGTATTAAGATAATGTATGTCAAATGACATGGATTATCGACGGTTGTATTACGCGACAGTTTCTGCTTTAATTGATTATTTGTGTTTTGCGTGTGTGTGTATGTGTGCGTGTGCATGTGTGTGTGTGTAAGAACAAGAGCTTTTATGTTGTAACTACTAGCTACTAGTAACAATAATGTTACTACTTTGTCCGCTTTGTATAATTGAAAATTGTCTTTCTAGGATTTCGTAGATGCGTGTATTGAGTATTGACTTTTTATATCGATATCTACTATGAGTAGGTAGTTAACGTCTGGGTGTCCCCGTAAAATAATTTGTTAACAGGTATAAATGCCTTTTGATAATAATTATTTTCCTTATAGAGACAATAATCTTAAATATAGCAAAGAAAGAAAGTAATTATTTTGGAATCGGCTGCCACGTGACATAATTAAGGTTACACGAGGAAAATTAAATAATGTAATCCATCTCCTATACCTAATAATATCTATATGTACAATAAGATCATCTAATTTATTATTTTTATCTTAATATATATAAATCTCATGTCACAATGTTTGTCCTCAATGGACTCCTAAACCACTTAACCGATTATAATAAAATTCGCACACCATGTGCAGTTCGATCCAACTTGAGAGATAGGATAGGTTAAACATGTAGGTACCACGGGCGAAGCCGGGGCGGACCGCTAGTTCAATTATAAATCAAATACAGTTGATGATCATTATTTCTAGAATTTTATTATACTATACAATTACTTGACCGCCTCCTTCGTACAGTGGTTGCCGCGTAAGCGTAACACCGAGGGGTCCTGGATTCGATTCCCGGTGGAGACGAAAAAAAATGTCTCGGTCTGGTAGGACACAGAAAGCTGATCACCTACTTGTCCCTAAAGAAAATAGATCAGTGAAACAGATGTATAATGATTTTCCCCTTACCCCACTTGGGGACATGGGACTTCACTTTTATAAATAGCAGTAAATATGGATACAAAAAACCCATTTCACTAATGTTGATCAAAGATAAGCTTGTAACACTCCACATAACGTTACACGCTTATTTAAACTAGAGCAGTAATTAAATACATTACTGTTTTAATTTAAGCTACCCGGTACTAATCCGATTTCGCTAAGTGGTTCTTGTATGATCTTGATAAAATTCCAATACAAAATAGATGCCGCCGGCTATCGTAATCGCATCGGCTAGAACTGTCAAACGTTAAGAATGAATATGTTATTACAAATGCTCACACTAGTTCTGTGAGATAATGATCTACAATTGGTATTGAGTTCAATGTGCTGTGACATTTTAATTTTCCAAATTTTAAATGATAAGGTCATCTTTATTTTGGTCCTCATGGAAGTTACGGATTTTTTTATTGAATTAGAATGGTATTTGTTTAAGTAGAGATTCTATTGTACCTACAATAATTAATATAGTTTGAAAAAAAAACTCGCCTAAATTCATAAAATTATTTTATTGCCACTGATCCTTTATAAATTAAGTGGATCAAAATCGAGTTTAAAGGAGTCCTTTACATACAAACATGCTTCTTCTAGTATATAAACTTAAAGGAAAAGGACAAAAAGCGGGTTAAAGAAAGAAAATCTTTTACATTATTAAGTAGCTGCTTCTGCAAGTTTTTCAATTCTTTATTTCCATTATTTTTAAATCTGTAACGACGTCTGGAAAATAAAAGATATTTAAAGCTCGATAAATTCCCCCTTTTGCACCATAAAAACAATAAAACGCACAATTGCGAAAGGAATTTTGCATTTATTGCAAGCATTTTTTTCCACTGTCTTCCGGAGGAGACGCCATCGGTTCATTAAACATCAAATTATCAACACACTCTACTTTTCGTGCATGCCAAAATAACCACTAACGGTGTAAAGTGAAGCATGGAATCCTTTGAGATTCTATCAGTTGCAAATAGAGCACTTATTCCCGTGCAGCGTTTCAAGCTTCGGAAATCGTCAGATCATAATTCATACAAACATAGCAGAAAATTGACTGCTGATGTGCACGGCATTTTGAACCCTATTTCGATTTGAATAATGCTTCCAATAATACAAACTGACTGGCAAGAAAATAATTCACCCCACTAAGATTTCAAATGCATAATTGTTTTCATTTAAAGCGGGAAAGAATGCAAAAGGGTGCATTTTTAAAGAGTAATGTTTTTTTCATATTTCCCTTGCAAAGTTCCACAGTGATTGTGCATGTTTGGCGACACGCATAGCAATGATTATTCACAGTTTTCTGTTTCCGAATAAATTTACAAACAAACCATCTATTTCATTTCATGTCGTATGTCATGGAATACTAATTTTGAAACAAAGTTAAACATTTTTTTTGGTAAACGTTATGTTTATGTGGGTTTATAATATGTGTCACCTTTTTATTAGCTTATTACAGTACTCACTCAAATGCTACTCCGGCTCTTCTCTGTATAACCTGCTTTGCGAACCTTTGGGTAATGGTAAAACTATGTTATGGCGATTGAAAAGTGCTTCATTAACTGTTATCATGTAATAGTAACTAATCTATAACAAGTGATAACTGCGTTAAAAACAACCGACTTCAAAGTTGCACTTGCAAAATTTACAAATACCTACAGACAAAAATGCTCATAAAATAAAAACTACTGGGCCTATCCGAATAAAAATTTTATGGGACCAATTCGACACCATCCCGCATCGAACAAAAAAGAATCACGTAAATCGGTTCAGAAACCTCGAAGTAATCGGTGTACATACATAAAAAAAAATATACCGGCCGAATTGATAACCTCCTCTTTTTTTTTTGAAGTTGGTTAATAATAATAATTTAATGTTATTATGAGATAAATAATTATAGGCAACGTGTTAACGACATTATAAAACACAGGTATTGTTTATTTTCTTTTGCATAGAGCAGAGTTATAAAATGTAAAATATGTAATTGTTTTTTACGTATTATAATCCCTATAACACGTATAAATAATTGTGCCGATATCACTGCACTTCCATGCATTTTAAAACAAAATCACAGCACTGAATGAAATCCGCTCGCACTGCATAAAAAACAGTGCGAATGCATAACAGAGCTAAGCCCGTGTTTATCTCGTCACGTTATTCCAGGCGAACGAACATACGAACAGAAAGAATGGAGACGGTATCGGATTAAAGCGGATTTTTTTGGAATATGACAGCGGTCACCCGCAGCCGTCGCTTGCAATTTTTACTGCGTTTTTCTGGAATGTTCTGGTGATGTTATAATTACATAGTTAAAGAGGACTTGATTAGACCTTATTGTGTAGACTGTAGTAGTGTGTGGGACAATATTCTAAGTTGGTTGAGTTATAATAGTGCAGTATAATGAATAATGATAAACACGATTTCTATTTATTTAATATTGCAATACAGAGAAAAGCCTACTAATAATATTTAGGCTAGGCTTAGGAGCAGTCACTTATGATTTATGCTAGAAATCTCTCGAATATAAACAGTATAAAGTAAGTAGGTATGTACCTATCGGAAAAAATAGCTGAAGTGACTCTGGTGTTTTTTTTTTAATAAGCTGATAGATTTATGATAAAAGTTTAAAAACAGACATAGGATACTTTTATAGGAAAAATAAATCATGAATGAAGACAATATGTATAAAGGGTTGATGTCCCTATGGGAATGAGTTGATAGCATGTTGCGAGTTCGATTGAAGATTAAAAAGCTAGTTTATAACAAATCTATCATAGACTTAGACTTTATTTAAAGATTAAATAGTTATTTGGTTTTACTCCTTGGATGATTTCATGTTTCTCTTTTGTTGTCATTTTAGGCATATTTATAGAGTAAATTGGCAAAACGCTTCCTTAATATAAATATTATGTTTTGTACATTGACATTTTACTTTTTCTTCTCTTTCTGAAAATATGTATATCTATTTATGGTGTTATAAAAAGGTATGTATTCTTTTTAATCAGGGAATATGACGCTATTGAAGCCGTGGAAGCCAGTACTCAATAATTATCCTCGTGTGACAGTATGTCTGTCCTGTTTACCCTCTGCCCCGAAAACGACAATAACCATAATAAGGCAGGTAACACACGAGATGTATATAATATTTAGTACTTTGTAATGTCCTTGATATACTTATTGAATGTAGGTAATATCAGTTTCTAAAACATTGAGATATACATATGGAGACGACACCGCCTACATCACTTATGTTCCGCTCAACATACGCCTTAATGCGTAACTGCACGCTCATTTTTTATTTGTTTTAAGGTGAAACGCATCAAATATGCCTTCGTGTGTGTTACGATATTGCACAAATAATACGGAAAAGTGCAAAGGAATTAATTTCATCGGTAAGTTTCTTACTAGATAATAATTTTTAAAACTTAGTTAGAGCAAAAAAATGGCGCACAGATTTTGTTCGTGGTGTCTCCTCCATACAAAGTAAATATTATCTCAATGATCTAAAATTGAAAAATCATCTAGTACCTGAAAACGGTCGTCATTTCTGAGATTTATCTAAAAATTAAACAGCAATAAGTGGATCTAGATAAATTATTGAGTTTTTATTTTGATGTAAGAAATGTAGTTCCACCGTGTAGTAACATTACTATGTATTTAACTATATAAATAAACATGTTAATAAATAAACAGCGCGTCATCAAAGAATTAATAGTTAAGAAAAAATATACGCGCGTTTAGAAGTATTCCCGTATAATCAACACAGCAAGTATATCGAGATGCTACTGCAGAATATTTCAAAGCTAATTGCAGAGCTAAAAGGAAAAAATATATTATAATTACAAAGTTAGTTAAGGCTTTAGCATCGGATACTAATGAACTGGGGCGTGAGTGTTTCATGCATTTTTTTTCAGACGAAAGAAAATAAGATAGAGTGTGAATTAATGATTTCGCTTATATAAGATTGTATATATTATGTTTTACAAATACACATTTGTATACTGTTTATTTTACTGTTTTAATGTTATGATCGAACGTAATATTTTTTCAATCTTGAATCTTCACTCTAATAGATATAAATAAGCTGTAAAATCAGCAGAGGTTTGTTCGTTATCTCAAAACGGATGGTACGTCGAATAAAAACGTGGCGTTTTAATCGCGCGTCACTATAAGCCCTAATCGGACAAATTGAGGTGTGATGGACGCCCATGCGTTTGTTTCGTGAATTTTTACTTTCATAACTCGATTCCTCTGTTTGCGCGTTCGTTACCGTCTGTCTGTGTTGATTAATGATTTATATGGTCCGCGTGGGTAGCGTATCGAATCAATAGACTCGGTGTAATCGTGATAATTTTGTTCAGCAAACCTTATATGGCTATTAACTGTTGTTATGTTAGATAACATTGTATGGGCTAACTGTGGCAAAGTATGCAAATCGATTCTAATGTTAATAACAAGGTAATTCTGTTTATATGTTTATAGGACTGCAGCTTTGGGAGTTGCATGAATTTTGAAACCTGAAAATTTGGAGAAGAATAAAGTTTGCTGTTTGACAAAAATATAATTATGTAGAGTATGCAGATTTTAAACACGTTGAACGTCAACACTATTTAATTTTATTTTATTTCTCTAAATATTGGTTAATATAAATAAACATGTTTTTTTTATTTTATTTAAAAGCATTACGCGTATTTAAAAGCTTTACAAGTATCAAACGAAGCTTCAAACAGCAAGGTTAAAATAATTAACGTGTCGAATCAAATGCAATGAACATTTAGCGTCCAACGCCAGATTAAAAGCACACGTAAGTACATTAAAAAAACACTCATCCCGACAAATTAGTGAGGGGAGTATAACTGTATAAATCACGCAAAGGCTAACTCATAAATTATATTTCAAAGCGGTATATTCAGGACAGGTTATTGAAGATATTATCTTTAATCTAGTGATGTTCATGTGTAGTATTCGTAGTAAGTCAATTAGTTTTTGATATTACAAGGTAGGTACTAAAATTTATCATAATGATAAACAAGCAAAATCTGTGTCATACATACTTTGTCGTAAGGTAGCTGATGAAATTCACTTCTGTTTTTATATTGATTGATTCTTACAGGCAGGCAGAATAGTTTTCTGTACCATGCTAAACTAGATATTATAAGGAAAAGATTCAAAGTAAAAATGTTTATAACATTTTATGTTCTAACAAGCTGAGTAGGTATACAATAGTAGGTTAAATCTACCTATAGATTATTAGTAAATAGTAAGTTATAATTATTTTACGTAGCAACAAGAAAATTGGAAAATACACAAATGATATTTAAATATACTGTTGTTTTATTTTTTTCTACACCTAATAAATAAATAATGTTATTCATGGAATACAATTTTTATGATTTAATAAATTCAGCATAAAATTATACAAGAAATAAAAACAACCCAGTTTAAATTCTAACAACTAGGAAACAAGGTTAAATTTCGTCCAAGTTACAGGCCCTTCTAAAGAAACTTTCAAACTAGCACTTCATTAGTGCGTCGTGCATTCATGACTAGAAGCTGCTCTTAAATAATACGTGAGCAATTTGATTGTGCGATAAAATGGTCCATCAATAACATTTTAATAAGCAAGAGCCATGATGACTATTATACACGCGACACTCGACATGACAACTTCGACGATATGCAAATCATTTTTCACTAAACTGGACGATTCATTGCATTTACGACTAATGGATACCATTCATGGACGCGCTTATCCACCGTACTTGTCGCTGGCGACTTGTTTGCAGACAAATCTGCAGAATGTTAGACGCGAGCGCTTGTGTATAGCGTGGACGTTCACGGATTTGTCCACGGATAGGCACGGCTCGGGTGTCATGAATAAAAGTGAAGTTCCATGATCCTTAGTGGGATATGGGGCAGATGCATTCATACAAATGTTTCATTGATCCATATTCTTTAGGGACCAGTAGGTGATCAACCTTCTGTCTCTTGCCGGACCAAAACATTTTTATTTGTGGGAAACCGGGAATCGAGCCCAGGACGCCTCGATTCTATGCTCACGGTAATTACTGTACCAAGGCTGCGTGTAGTGAATGCTAGGCTTTAATTTCGTGACATGTAACAATAAAATGAGCTGGTATTCGGTACAACGTGTTTATGGTGCAGTTGATGGAAGACACGAATGTTTTGGACTTTATAATTTAGAATCTAATGGCGCTGCCGCTAAATAATAAGCTAAGAGTTTATGTAGAGGGTTCCTTTTTTATGGTTATACATCCATAAAAGATTGCATGTTAATTATGATGTAAATTGGAATTTATGTAACTTTTTAACATGGCTTATGAAATTTGATTAATCAAAATGCTATCGGTTGTAAGAACTGTTAAATCATTTTCATTTGCACTACTTACATACAATTTTCTCCTGCTGGACCGTGCTCTTATCATTCCAGTATTATCAGAAAAAAATATAGATTAGCATTATTATTTATTTCGTTTTTTAAAATTTAATGATGTATCTATTAGTTAGCTAATTACTAAATTTAGCGCACAGATAATATAGCAAGATAATATGTACCTACCTATTGAAAAATCCTCCTAAAATTTATTAAACCTCACGAAATATATCCCCAATTTATAAGCCGCCAATATTCAAAACCCATCGCTTAAGTACAATGACAAATCATTTTAATGGTTCCCATTCGAATGTTTTTCACAATGCATTTTATCCAGATAGGCACTTCATCGATAACTTTAACGTATGGGACACAGATAACAGATGATATTCAAATTAAATACCTTTGACATTTCGAGATTACAAACATCAGCGATACCGCAATGTAAGGTGAAGGATAAGCGAGAGAAACTAGTGGATGAGATTTGTTGGGTACTTCCGTATTAATTATCTCGTAAATCGAATGTATGAGAAAAGCTTTATTACACACATGAATATGACAGTGTAGTAATTTTATACAGATTCAGATAAAAATATTTTATATGAAATAAACCACTATATTAATTATTATAGTTTTTAACTGCATAAATTGAAAATGGCTCTAAGTGTATGAGAATATTATAGAATAATAGAGAAATAATGCAACTATGATTAGATGGTTTTAATTTTTTAGAAATTTTACGCTTTTAAAAAAAAGCTTCCACGGCTGCTCTTTTTAGTTGCTTTTCACTTTCACATGATGCCGTCGATCTCCTATCCTGAAAAGAAAATTATTATATTTATTTTATTTTATCAATAAAAAATTATAAATAGTACTTTTTAAACTACCACCTCAAGCACAATCAATGTCGCTTCTATCGAGAAAAATACTATTATAATTCTATAAAAATTTGAGGCGTATCCACACAAATCCCACACGACAAACACAAGTTATCACCGCAATGCACTTACGATCTCGTCGTCCAGCGCTATCTTTATCCAATTTGTTACCCTTATCAAGAATTAAATGCGTTTTAGACCTTCACTCGTCAGTTATTTTTTATTAATTACGACCGCTATAAGAAAAGGAGACAGGTGATAGCTTTTTATGATCACTTATCGAATTCTCATTTGTAACTGAAGCTCGATTCGATTCACGGCCTAATGAATCAGGCCCAATTGATGAACCCTGGCAATAAACTTGATTGGTAGGCTTTCAGTCTTTTTGTTTTACGCACAGTATTGATCAGTGGTTCATACGTGCAGCAGATCGTCTGGTCTAGATACGGTTTTGGTTGGTATAAACATCCTACTAAATAAACGTTAAGCTTCTATGATACATTTTTGTTAGTAAATTATACAAATTGTTTTTGATATTTGGATGAAATTTTACTGAACATAATATACCTAATGCTTATTTTAGCTTAGCACAAAGATGATACGATAATATAGATTATAGAGCAAACAAGCCAATAATATAATTCAAAATAATACGCCATAATCAAAATTACAACATTTACAAATCATAAGTACAAGTTACATTATGTTTTTTGATTCCGTATATTTATTATGTTTTTTCTCTCTACATGATGTAGTACAGACATTAAACCTTAAAATAATGTTAACATATCAGCAATATTTCCTTAACTATAATCTGCATAATATTTCAGAATATGTGAGTTTACGGTTATAAAAGAATTCTCATAACTCAACATATGAGTAGTTACCACGCACAATTGAACGTCTAGTCAGTCGAGTTTTATATTTGCTATAAAAATTCAGTATCGAATAAACAAAGTGAACAACCTTCGTTGATCGCGAAGGACGTTAAAGTTGGTTATAATATTTTGGTTGACTTTCATAAATAAGCGTAATATTTTGAAGAAACTGTTCCTTTGTGTTTTGATGATCACACCCCGTCGTTTCATACTTATAATACTTTCACTCTATATAATACATATTACATAAGCGTATTTTACAAGTATTGTATCATCATGATCATCATCAGCCCATATATTATTATGCCCTCAAACATTGTATGTATTGACATTGTTATTTAATAAAATAATTGATTCTTGTTTAAACAGTGGAGGGATAAAAATTGAAAAAATTGTAAATACGTCAATATACCTATATAGAATACTCAAAGGTGACTGATATAAGTGATCTATCAACGAACAGCCCAAACCACTGGACGTATCGGGCTGAAATTTGGCATGCAGGTAGATGTCATAACGTAGGCGTCCCCTTAGAAAGGATTTTAGAAAATTCATCCCCTAAAGGGGTAAAATAGGGAATGAAAATTTGTATCATGTAAATTTATCTTTTCCACGCAGGCGAAGCTGCGGGCAACAGCTAGTCAATTATAAATAGATACCTACATTATATAAAGAAGTTACATAATATTTGGCTGCCGATTTCCAAACATACTCTTATATACTCTTTTCATGTCAATGTTACGTGAACGCAGTATCATGGTAGAAATTTACATAAGGTTTCAAAGAACTAAATTACTCTATTTCTCCACATCAAACTTTGTTTCACTACTTATTATTCTGAAGTGTACCATTAATTATGTAAATGTTGATTAAAATATTCATATTCATAACATCGTTAAGGGAACACACCTTAATTAATGATATTAAATGGAGCATTTTAAAACATAACTTATTCAGTATTCACCCCTAGTATATATCTGAAGGTTCGGTCAAATTATAGGTACGGTATATTATCATTTGTTATATAATTATTAAACCTTCATTTCTATGTATCTGTTCATTCGTACCTACAATTCGCCAATTACAGACTTTATAAGTGTTTCAAATTCAGTTTCACCAACTTATAATTTTGTTTAATAGCCTAAACATAGTCCATCATACATCTCTTTAAAATGTTTCTTCTTAATTTTTTTTTTTTTTTTTGCATTGTGTACTCGGCTTTGAGCGGTAAATTATATAATGCGCATGACACTTAATGTATGGGTAATACATATTTTAATCAATTTTTGTACTAGCCACACACAAGTAACAATATCCATTGATTTTCCACAACCACACCTCGTATCAATTTAAATAGCTTCAAATTCCCTAAAAAATTATGACATAGCCCGATAAAGAGGGTGAAGATATTACGTCAAACCGAGTTACTATACACCTTAATGGACTTTGGGTTTCCATAGAATGACAGTTTCCGCTCCACTACGCCTCACTTCCGAAATCGATATTTTTAGAGTTGAAATTAAGTGATATTTAGAAGGTGTCACTTTGTGAGAAACCTTATATAGGTTTTATATAACTATGGTGTAACAATAGCTGTTTATATAGTGTTGTGTGCGGTTTGAGATTGCGGTTAAATTTCTTATTTATAGAGGTTTTGGGTTGCCTTTATTTTACATAAACCCGAAACTACTGAGGGATTTTTATACCTACGTACGTTGTGGTTACGTTTATGTAAAACAGTAATGGATGCTTTCTTATTCTTATACTAGATTTCCGCCCGCGGCTTCGCCCGCGTTTGCAAAGGAAAACCCGCATAGTTCCCGTTCCCGTGGGATTTCCGGGATAATATCCTATGTGTTAATCCAAGTTACCCTCTATATGTGTGCTAAATTTCATTGTAATCGGTTCAGTAGTTTTTACGTGAAAGAGTAACAAACATCCATACATCCATACATCCATACATCCATACATCCATACAAACTTTCGCATTTATAATATTAGTAGGATTATAAATACGTTACAATGAATGGATGTGAAGATCTTTGTTTCTCTTACACACGATTTTGCAAAAATTTTGATTTGCAGATTAGCTTTAACTCAGTAGATATTTATAAAAGTTAGTTTCTTCGATTAAAAGTTAGCAGGTATATAAAAAATCGAGATGTGATTTAAATTATTAAATCTTAAATTCAGTCAATATCAATTTCTTAGTAACAATAAAAAATAAAAATAAGAAGATAAACTATACTAATATCACAGGAAAAATATATTTCACAGTTTTAGGAACCTCGTGAAAGCAATGCGCTTCCAAAAGAGTATTGACATTATCAGAACGGAACGAAACTGCAAAATATCTTCAATTTTATCACAATATTGAAAGCATCGGGAAAGTAGGGTAGTTGGCACGAATGTTGGCACACTTGGAGCTTCCTAACGGTTGGCCAGCCTGATAAAAATAGACATTAATGGGAGTGTATGTGTACTAGATGTAAATATTATATGCTATCGAAAAACACGTTTCTCACAAAATTGGTATGTACATTTTATTTTCCGATGTATTTTTGTGAACGTATGAAATGACTACAATTTTTGTAAAATGTTAGGGAAAAATAAGTTAGGCTATAAGATAAAGAGGTATTATCATATAATTTTTGGAATAGATAATTTGCACCAGATTAATTGTGATTAAAAAGGCAGTGAAAAATATGTAAGCTAATCGTATCATTTTATTCGTCAACTATAATATTATCATCAATCAATACTACATTTTACCAAATGGCATTAAATGAACTATAAAATTTAATTGAACGTGTATACCGCATTGATAAAAAAAGGATCCAAGCACTAGGTAACATTATTTTATAAACTAATAAATCAACAAAACATATTGAACATGAGTATAGTAAAGTATTCGTAGTGGAGCGCCCCTATCATTACAGTTTAAAAGCGAATCCCACCCATTTTGAGGTCTAACAAACTTCATTACACGGCGATTAAAATATATAAATTGTGAACTTTAGCCTTAGACCCTACTCATAAGGGTTTGGGTCCATATTTCGTACTAGGTATGTGAGGTTCTGCGGTGTGTACGCAAAAAGCTAATGGTGACGTTGAATTATATTGTGGTAAATGTTTATCGTAAGGTTTGGATTAGTTGCTTGTTTGTACTTTCAACTTTGTTTCAGAAAAGAGATATTAAAATTGAAAAGTCGCATCAAAATGAGTTGAAATCATCTCTTGGAACGTAGCAAAATGATGCCGTTTTTGCACTTTTTTATTGCTTTAGTAATATTTTTCACCTATGTGAAATTTGAACCAATCCCATACTTAGTTTTTTAAGCTTAAATAGTAAATTTTGGTAGTAGTGATAGTAATTTGGAAATGTTGATACATGTTATAATTATAATTTTGATTAATAAATCACGTCTATTTCGACGAATGTTTTTTTAACAATCACAATAATTTAGAAAATTTAAAAATGTGTTGTGCGAATTTAGTAACGTTTCGTATTTCTCTCCGATTTTATTATATAACTGTATCTTACTATGGGAACTATGTTAACTATTTCAACTCTAACGCGTATAAATTCCATGGAAATAACACAGTAGGTGTCTTATTTACATTACAGAATCGGTCTTTATTCTAATGATTGTCAATTTAGAAGTTGAACAACATTTTTGGTCGTTGGAAACAATTGTATACAATTTAAGTGCCAATAAAATAGGGATTTTACATATGTTTACTTTTAAGAAAGCAACGGCGCTGGTGTTACTGCATTTCATGGTATTAAATGGGCAAATAAAATTCTATTATTTGTAAATAAATTGCTTGAATTTAAAGATACGTAGCAACTGTTTAGTGATTTGTGGTTAAAGGTTAAATAGAGAGTAGTGTGGTTTGATTATTATTTGCGACATTCAGAATATATTTTTGAGATAACGTTAAAATACCAGTGTAGATATTTTGGGCTCACAAATAATTTTTTTATATTATCAAAAATATTTGCGATTTTTTTTTAATATCTATTAATTAGATACGTTTGTTATAATATAAAAAAAATCATATTTTATAGGGGAAATTGAAACTGACCAAAGCAGCGATATAGAACTGTGACCTTCATGAGCATTTACTATCTGTCGACTTATAGCAATTTGTAAATCAACACCCATTCAGTAGTTTACATTATAGAAGTAATATTCTAATAATAAGTGACGTCACCATGACCCATATCACTCACATTCGCAACCAATCTTCGCACAGATAACATTCTTCATTTGACATAACAATTAGGCACTTATCTCGAGTTTGATGCACTCGCTCCTTCAATTACGTTCAACTAGAAACACCCATTTGTATCAATTACGACGGCCAGTTAATTTGGGTAAATACCAATTATATACTATTGTGGGTAGAGTTAAAGGGGTATGAAATTTAATATGTGGGTGGAGGAACGCTCAATGTCAAGGTTTGATGAGAATTTATCGGTTGTAGTAGAGAAATAAGGTTACCGTGTTTGTGTTCAAATGGGCTATTGTTACGTTGGTTTAGGATTCAATATAAAATTTAATCAACTTTCAATTGTTATCATTTTAGATAGGTACTAGACTAGATTATTTATGAACTATTCTTCTGTTGAAGAAATAAGGATGAAATATTATTGAAGTGAAACTTCTTTAGAAGCGTTAAGAGTAAAATTTTAAGGTCGTGTCAGGGCAATACCGACACGCACGACGCGCATTGGTATCTTTGAATCTTGCCAAAAAAGTTTCACTTCTGGCACGTGTGCTCGGCACTTTTCGTATCAATTCGTTACGATAAATTTATAGGCACTCAGTTATGTAATTATTCATTAAAGCAAATAGCTAAAAATTGTGCGACCAGTTTATAAAAACATTTCCACCATACAATTTTCAACAAGGACATCATAACAAAAATTCGATCATAGATATATTTTTTATTAATATCCCATCAATTCGTCATCAGATAAAAAATGAATCGATGTTATCGTTGTCGCATCAAAGGCTCGAATAAATTGCCTTTTAAACTCGGCTGTATATTGACAATGTATTTCAAATGAATCAATAAGCTTCGCCCACCTCATCAACATAATGTTTAAGGAATGCATATTACCATAACATTGTAAACTGAATAGTATTGTACTGTATCGATAGCCAGCCCTGATAGCGATTGAGAAGGTTCGACCCTTAAGAATCACAAAATTATATATCACTCGATGTTAAATGACAAGCGATTTTAAACCTTAACTCGTGTCTATAAGGTTGTTTATTTTTAAGTGTAAGGTGGTAATCCTGAAGTCTTATTTCATTTGAAATTACTGGTGACTCATTCCAACTTTTTTAGACAGTATCGTTCAATTGGAATTTTAAATCGGTGTAAAGAATAGATTTGGACCTTGTTTTGATTTGATTCTGGAACACGTGCGTAAGATTAACAAATAATATTAGTATGATGTCATATTAAGAAGTGACGTCATAGTTTCGAATTTACCTTGTTGAAAAGAAGAAGATTATTATTAATTGTAGATTGTAATATTTAAAAAAAATATGCTCAATTCTATGGTCAAATTCAGCATGCAGTATGAAATTGTTCAAAATAATATTTCAATTTTCAATACATTTCATAGGTAAACAACATTTATAAACGTAGACAGCATTTCAAGACTCACCCACTCTAAAGTAACCGTCAGCAGAACTACAGAGCAACCTAACAACAGAAGCTAATGTCCACCAATAATCGTTATCGTGCAGATAAGTGCCCCTACAGAAGCCCGCCAATTGCCTCTGGATACGGAACGGCTAATTGCTCTGTACATGTATTTGCAAATAAAGGGCTTACGTTTGTGGAAGGGATTACCTGTAACTGTAATGTTTATGGGACGTTAGTGCCTTTTAGCTGACTGATACCATACCCTGTATTATAGTGAATGTCCCAAAGATGCTTGTCAGTTCTATCATGTAATTTTAATATGACACCATAGTTCTGTTACAAAGTCCAGTTCTTAATAATTAACGATTTTAGCTATAAAGCTGTTTAATATTGAATATGTAATTAATCTGTTAACTTAAAACATAAACAACGTTATACCAAAGACATTAAAATTCCAATTTATTTCTCTGTCACTGCAAATGATTGCATTTTAATGTAATCAGTTAAATTCGTATCCAGTGAAAATTATTTCGTATTCAAGAGAAATCCAACCAAAATATTGTACCACAAAAACGCAGTATTTCATCATTAACACTTCACAAGAACTGTATAATTGATCAAAGCGCAAACTTAATTTTTACGATATTACATTAAAACAAACTTTTTCAAGGAAACATCTGTTTTTTGTCCACCATTCGAGCGTCACATCAGAAAGTCCATTATCCTCCAAATCTAATAAAAATCCAATAATATTTGGCTGAAAATTGGCATAATATAGGAAATGTGTTTTTGTTGTAAAATCTCGCACGGTGTCTTTTAATATAATATTACTAGCGGTCCGCCCCGGCTTCGCCCGTGGTACATATTAACGTTTTCTCTACATAAGAACCATCCTCGTACTTCAAGGAATATAATAAAAAAAGAATTATCGAAATCGGTTCAGCCGTTCTCGAGTTATGGAATTACAACGAAAAGTGGCATTGATTTTTATATATTAGATTACCTGTGTATGTCGTATGATTATAGGAAAAATCTTGATAAAAACATTGAGGAAATAAAATTGTTCATTTTAATATAAATAAAGCCAATTTTTACAAATTTTGTTTTATTTTATTACATCTTACAATATATTATAATATATATAAATTTCCATTATTATTTAACAATATTTTAAAATTCTACAGTATTCCTATAAAATATACCTATTATATAAATCGTATCTAAAACCATTGCTAAAACTATAGATAGCTGGCAAAAAGCCACAACAATCGAAACTAATATCCCTATAAAGTAATAAATAACATTTTAAAAAACAACAGTTTTACTACACTGTTTTTATACTTCCGTCGCAAACTCATATTAAATTCAAATTAGCTTATATCTCGTTTCCCATCGCTTAATATCGCTTCGGAATAAATAATTTATGTATTAAAATAAATAAAGGTGTGTCTGACCGCACCCTCACGACAGGCTTGTAATACGCCCATGAGCCTTATTCTTAAGTTAACAAATAACCTATATCACAAGCGTTTAAACTTTTACAAAGGATTTGATTTTTTTAAGCATGTGGATATAATTATGTATTTCATTAGTGAATAAGCTAAAAAACTGTATTTAAATTCTTATTCTGGTTTTATCCGAGTAGAATCGCGGGAAGGATCTTTCTAATTATACAATTAAACACTTAATAATTAATTTTTATAAGACATTTTTTTGGACAATAATAAAAAGTACATTCGCGTTTATGTAGTATTTTTACCCGTATTCAAAATACTGCTAAAATCATTGAATTATAATATTCGAAGTCGATAAAAATGCAACGTAGGTACATGAGCATAAAACTAAACAATATTATGATCGTCATACCTATTTTCTAACCCAATTAGCAGACACAGCACAAAATGTAATGAAAATCATAAGTTTGTATCAAGACAAGTTTGTCCCTAAGTTTCGTCTTGCAATACTCAGACTATAATTTGCTGACGGGCCACTTGGAAACTGCTGCGTTTTCAGCATAATTCACCATTGCGGGAATGTTTTTTACAATAGTAGCGCCCAAGGGACTGTGTTCTGAACTATGTATCAAAAATACGTAATTGACGGTAACTTGATTAGTTTGTAAATTAGTAACGTTAGAAATAACGGTTACCATAATTCCATTAAAAAAACAGAGCTATGAGATAATAATTATAAGCTCTAGAGCAAGCATCATTTCACACAATCGCTATAACATAATGGGACTAGTAAGCATCGCGTGAATACCTGGAATGGAAACTCAGATCCTAATGAAAAAAAAATACCTAGGTACTATAAAGACTATAGAGACTACCTACCGGCTACCACTCAAAACAACAGCGCATAGAGAAACTACTGCAATAGTTGCAGAGCTGCTTTTTATATTTATTTTTCATATATATTATTTCATCTGTATTCTATCCCACATTCAATAACCCTCAAATAAATATGAATATTGAAATAACAAAACGGGTTGCGAGAATTTATCTTTTTATCTGGTCCGCTAAAGACTGCAGTAATCTCAAACCGGGTGCATCTCTCACGCATCCAGCATCCAACGGTTATCATGGCACGAACGATAAATAAGATTATTTTGTTATCTGTGGACTGTAATACTCGTTAGTCTGTTTTATTATGAATTTATTGCTGGTAAAATGAAAGCGGAATGTATTAAAAATTTCCATTTGTTTAAACAACATTACTTTTTAAGATCAGTTCAATCTGCGCTATAATGAAACTCATAAAGTTATCAAGAGTTTGAGATAATTTTAGCTAAACTCAATACGGGTTACAGAAATAACAAATTGTAAACAAACACACATCAAAAATAGGGAACAAAACGCGTCAGCGGAAATATGTAATCTCATGTAACGTAATGGGTTAGATAAGAAACTACATCGCACTTTATGGAGAGCAAATCGAAGAAAAGTTCCCAACACAAATAATTGATTCGGTGCCCCGTCGTCAGGGAAGTCTCAGTTCTATTTAAGTTTCCTAAAAGGAAATGAAAGGAAATCAGAACCCACGCCTTCGGAGCCTTTATCGAAACTTATCGGAATATTCGTCGACGAAACGGTAGTAGAGCATTTTATTAAATCGACGCCAAGATAAAGTAGACGTTTGGGTGCCTATGTTAGGATTCAATTGGACGCCCATAGTCTTAACATATCTTGGTCATAATGGGTTTATGACTTCATACGGCTGATGCTTTTACTTCGCTATCTTTTTGTCTGAGTCAGGAATCGGAACTCTCGATGTGACGGGACACTTCTGTTTCACTTTGAAAGATATTGCAAAATATTCCTGAATAAAACAAAAATGATAATCATTATTAGGAATATACCCTTACTTACAACACACTACCACGGCCGTGTAAAAATTACACCTCGTGGAAGAATCCAAGTTAAATTATAAACAAACTTTGATTCGCCAACTTAAAGCTGCTCATTTACATGTTATCGACAAAGTATAAGAAAGAATCCGATGAAGTTGAGAACAGCTTTCCTTGGAAGAAAAACAACGCTTGCAAACTGTCGATTAAAAATTCCCGGGTAAGCGAAAACTTTTAGTTTTCATAACACAGTCTATCGAATACTTTTTTCTGCTAAATTTCTGTAACAATAACCACATCTGTATTTATAACGGTATAATATTTTGAAACAACGAACGTAAACGACCTAACAATATTATTGCAAAAACTTTTTTTGTAAATGTTTAATATAAACAAACAATACCACCGTATAAGCTTGCAATAAAATCCCATACTCTGCTTACGAAGTACCCATTATCCACTTCATATAATGCTTATAATCCTCAGCAAAAATTTTAGTTTTCCCATTATTTCGTATATAATGTTGATGATAGTAATTTCGGGCGAGGGTGTGAGCTCATTATTCTGTCATACACACTCCACATGTCTGTCGCAGCAAATGTATTTATTTAGAAGAATGTGGGGTGCAGGACAGAAAGGTATTTCTATACAATACACTAATCACTCGAGTTTCAATGCTAGCGATTTCGAACGATTAGTAGTGACAACAAAATTACTGATATATAACTATACTGTTGCAGTCTCGGGTAACATATTGCTGATTCATATATTTGCAAATCGTTAGTTGAAGTGTGATTATAATATTGAATGCAAGCACATTTGAAATGAGATGTTCAGTATTCCATTTAAAATATACCCTCATGCTTGAGACGATTATGAAATCTTGTGATAATCTTAAGTGAGGGAATTTAACCCTTAGCAGGTATCGTGGGTCAAATTTGACCCAGAAGCGAACATTTTCGGTTATAATTCTTTAAATATTTATGCAACGACTGTGCGCTTCTAAGTATTCTCAGTGCGTCGCTAGCTGCAGCGGGGGGTGGATGTGCAGAACTGTGACTATCTTAGGAGCGGAGGTAAGTAGCTTTCTGGGTCACGTTCGACCCACGACACCAAATAAGTAACTTTTTTCACTGAGTGTAATTACTTACTTTTTTTGTTTTATTGTTTATTTGTACTACATTGGAGGGCTTTTTGAACGACAGACAAATCGAGGAGTTGATGTACGACTTAAGTGACGATTTGGAATTGAAAAATGAAAGAATACCAAATGTAAACCAACTTTGTGACGACGAAATCATCAGCGATCGAGACTATCCCTAATATGTTAGTTGCTCAGAAGACAGTGTATTTGGAGTAAGTTCTGACGACAGTGAAAACGAAGAGGAGATACGAGAATAATAGAAAATATACGAGGAACGAAAATACGAGAGATGAGAGTGAAGAAGATGAGGATGATAGTTGATGGTAGAAGTCATTTTGGTTTTGGTTGTCATTTTTTTTATTTTATGATGATTTTAGAAGCAATTTATTTTTTGTTATAATAAAGATATGAGATGTGCCATAATTATATTTTAGTTACAGTTTTTCTAACATTTCTATTTTTTTTATGTTTTAAGTTCACACTAACCAAAAAGTGCCAAAAAATAAGGTTATTTACAAATGCGTGTAAAACATGATATTTTTTTTATATTCTAAAATTAAATAAAGTTAATTTTGTAAAAAAATATTTTTTTATTTCTTATCTAACCATATTTTATACAAATAATAAAAAATCTACGATCTACAACAGATTGTTTGGTATGGGTAGAATTTGACCCACGTTACCGGTAGTGTTGCCAAAAAAGGCGATACCAGCTAAGGGTTAATACTGTTTACTGTTTATATTATTTTAATGAAAATGTTCTGACTTTAAAATATTACTTTAATAATGAGAGCCTTTTTCTATAAAATTGTATCTATACAAGTTACACAGTTATATTATGTTATACCTGAATAATTATATAAAAATGTCTTAAAAAATATCATGCTTGATAGTCACATAATATATTATTTTTATATAGAATTTTAACATACCTCCACTATGATATTTCACACCACAAATTTACTGCAAAACTACACTTACCGTAACACCATTAATTCCCATGCTATTAATATTATATATACCAAAATAGGTCTCCAACCCAAAAAGACAATGTCGTGAGCTCGAAACATAATTGCAGCCAACCCCTAATTAATTAATCATCCGGCGAAGACAAGACCGGCAGATAATTGATATTTGAAAGGACCTCCTGGCCTGAACAGAGATGACGCTAATTTGAAGGATTGCCGCGGTGAAAAATAAGAAAAATTTTCACGAGACTAATTATTTTTCATCGCACTTCATAATTCAAGATCCGGTAATGAGGGTATAATGAAATAAACGTTAACGTCGTAAATTTTACGCTTGTTTTCTGTCGATAAATGAATTTTGTATTTTTATTAGCTGCATTATTTAATAATTGTTTCAATTTAATATGTTGTTTTATTAACATTCTTTTCATATTTTGGGTATGAAGTACCTATAATATATTATTATTGTATATTTACGAATTGATTTGACAAAATGAATGTTTCTTTCTGTCCTTATAAAGCAACATGATAATAATTCATTCGATTTTTTCATAATTTTCTCTTCATACATCTATAAAAACGAATATTCACTGAATACGAAGGTATTTTCTAATAATTGAACTAAACTTCATTTGTAAAGTTGATCGCTCGCCACTTAATTGAAATAGATCCAAGGCTCCGGCACTCGAATAATTACAGATAATGGTTTTCATAATCCAAAAGTCAAATAGCCATATTGGTGAGCCCCTGTTTGCCCAGACGAGTCCTGATTTATTAATTAGAGAGAACGCAAATTTCAACCCTTTGTCTGCGCGCTCAATAATTCTAGTAGACTTTTCAATAATCTGTTGTTAGGCACATTTTTGGCACATCTTATAATTTTTTGATTAAACGGATGTTGTGAAATTTTAGTGAAGGTTCACTACTTTATTAAATAAACTATTGTAATTATAACTTATGTTAACATAAGGTAGGTACAACTTTCAATAATTTGTTATTACATTTTTGGCACGATTATTTAACTAATGATTTAAAGGACATTGTGGAATTCTAAGGAAGGTAAAAAAGACTAATCAGTTTAAAAAATACATCGATATATTTATAATTATTATTATGATCACAGGCACATCTTACATAGTATCATGGCTTCTTACCTACACCATAAAACACGAGTTTATAAGTTAAATAAAGTTTAAAATTAATATTTTGCGACGATAGTAAATTCCTCGTTAAAGATAAGGAAACAAAATTAATAGCCAGTTAACCGGGAGCCGAAGCCTACTTGATCAAAAATTATCTCGATAATTTGATAACGTAATTTATTATTGTGGCTTATAGTGCCTTGATTTTATAGTAACTATGCCTTACAGAATTTACGATTTATCTCTATAAAAACCAAAATGGCACGAACACATACTAATAAATATAGCTACCTACTTAAATACACACAAACACGCACCATTTCACTTAATTATTTTACATATTATGTGCGTAAAAAATGTGAACATGCGCACTTCGGTATACATATATCTAAATATTTCACACGAACGTGTACAATTTCATTTAATTACATGCGCAAAAACATCTAGAAATGTATATCCAATTCCGATGAGATTTCGTACACACTAACGTCAATCCGTACGGTTGACACTTCCATTTTGATTCTATTTCCGCGTCCACTGGTCAACTAATGGATTAGCCATTTGTCTGATTAGCAGTATCAATAAATAACGAACACTAGGGTCATAATGATTCATTAAAATTTAGGGGAATGCTTCGCGATGGAGTCTGTGCATACTAATTAACTTGCACAAATATTTGGAGCCAGACTGAAAATTAATCTGCGTGTTGAAACAAAATTCTATTGCCTGTGAAGGGTTGTAATTGAATAGCGTCGTACAAACAAGTCTAATGGTAGTTAATAGAAAGAGTAGATACTGGTGCACTTTACAAATTGATATATATTTTGAAATTGTGAATTTCACTACGGCTTTGTATTAGAAGATAGTTCTTTGATGCTAAGGTTAAATGTTTACCAAGACCACAACATTTTTATATATAAAATACTTATCTACTGAAATAGTCTAATAGAAATGAATATATATCCGACACTTTTATTATAATAAATATTATATACCTATAACGCAATAATGTTCCCAACAATTTATAATCTGATCCAGCCCATATTCATTCGTAACCTGTATTTTAACCCCCGAACAAATGCTATCTGACAGCATGTAAACTCAGGATGAATTATGAGCCACCCCGGGGAAATTAAAGTGTCTTGTTGCAACTTTAAGACGACTAGGTAGTCGTTGCCATGGTAACTGTTGCAATAAATTATTCAATTTATTCTCTTTACGGAATCGGATGCATTCTTCAGTGATGAATTCAATTGAGCCAAGCTTGTGCTGAAATTCGTTCTCGATGTATTTTGTGTGGATTACGTTCGAGTTTAGAATTGTAAAGGGATTTTGTCTTTTATATTGTAGTGATGAATGTCTTTGTTAATTAATTTGTAGTTGTGTTTCAATATAATATGATTAATTAAATGTTGGAAAAATATAATTGTAGGTAACAAATGAAATTGTAGAAATTATTTTGCTCAACTTCTATAGGCTCTGTCGTACAATTATTAAACACAGTTTATAAATTAAGCACCATTATGATAAAAAGTCACTTCTATTTGTTATTATCATAAAAGTATGATAATAACCGAGTTAAAATATAATCGAGGTTGTAACAAAATATAAAACCAGACATAGCTAGAACTAACTCTATATTTCCAAACTCAATTATAGGTACACAAAACTTCGAACGGCATTACTACACTTTTTACGTAAAATAATTATTTACATGAGCAAATTAGGATTCTAACACCCAGATAATACAGTTCTAATTAAGTATTCCTGGCTAACAACAAAAGAAAACAATTCCAACAAATCAAATTTCATACACAAGATACACACGTAGACGTGTAACAAATAGGAGGTGTCTGCAAACTGAGGTAGCGTATCTGTACTGACACTCTTGGGAAATAATTGCCAGCCTGATTGCAACTTTATGAAATTTTTCGTACACTCACTCGTGTAGGGGAATTGGTAAATAACACGTTACACAGGTATTTGTTTGGATAAATATTAGGCATGCGTCCTATGAATGTACCTAACTGTGAACGGGTGTAGATGCTATAGTTATGTATAGCATAGGTATAAGTACAATATCGTAATATATAATATTGTAACTATAAAAATATAAACAACTCAATTTATTTTAGGTAATTGTTTTTGTAATAAATCGAATAAAATTAATGTATGAATTTCTACGTAAAGTAACTTAATATAATGCACCTAATAGACTGAAAATCTATTTACCTATTCTTTAATTTTTAATTTTTAAAGTGAAATTTTTATTACATCGTCTCAAACTTTTTGGTCTGTGTAGCGCATGTCGCGTGACGCACGATACGTACGATAATTATCGTACAAATACGATAATTTTTAGTTAAATGTCTATAGTGTGAAAAAAAGTTTCACTTTTACCGTGGTTTCATAAAACCACACAACATTTTCTTTTTTATACATCTAATATTTTTTTATTACAAAAATCCACTGCAAAATCCATTGGCTATACAAAGAATAAGAACCATTCTATTATTTTACAGTTGCAACTACAAAAATAAATCGTAATTAGAACAAAGCCGGATATTTTTATATCAGCCTAATCCGCAACATCAATTTTCATTACTAACTAAGGTAAAAGCACCTAATACGGAGGTATTTCGCAACATTTGAAAGTAAGTATCAAAAATAAGCATTTGTAAGTCTTTCTAAAGGTGCCAAACCACTTTATCGTTAAAAGTGGAACTTAAATTTTGTATTGCTGTTGAGTCTATGTTTATTTTCATGATAATTCTTATTTTAAAAAAATATTTAAATAGTCATGTCGATTTTCCCTAATACGGAGGTATGATTTTGGTCAGAGCCTAATACTGCGGTAGGCGGCTCCTAATACGGAGGTCAGATATTATATACATTGAAGTTCCGTACAAATAATATTTGTTAAATAATAGGAATGTGTTAGTAAAGTAAATTGTAAGTTTTTTATTCATTAACCATTGGTTTGATTACGTTGATTCACTTTTAATGTGTTTCATTTATGCTTTTAGTTTTATCGGAAAAAAAACACGCATATCAAATAAGAATCCACAAAAAAAGACACAAAACTTCTTATTTATTTACGCAACCCTAAATCTGGTAATTTTAAGTTCTATGAAATAGGGCCGTAATAGGAGATCATATAACCTAATACAGAGTTACCTGGAAATATCTACCACCGTAATAGGAAAACTACTCGTGTTTTTAATAATCCTAATTCTGACCCATCAAAAATTCGATAAACAAGAGAATGTAAATGCTTAATCAAATGATAACAGTTTTTTGGCTCAGATGTGTAAAACTCAAATCAACAGTTATACAAAATAAATGATTTGTGATACATTAAAATACACCTTCCTATTTTTACCCCTTCTAAGAAACAAACATTTTGTACTCAACCGTTTTCATATTTAACTGGATTTCTAATTAAGAAAACATACCGCAGAATATGGTTTCTAATTTATCAGATTAATAATTATTCCAACTAATCTTGGAATTAATTCAATAAGTAAATAAAATGAAAGTTATAAACAAGTAAACATGCCCAGTATTTTTCCTATTTCGGAGTTATGCCACCGTATTAGGATTAATCTATAAAATTTGTATCGTATTACGGCGGTATTTTATTTCTTATTTTTTGGGTAGAAAATGACTTACAAATATGAATCAAGCTATTTAAATAGTGAGTGTAATAGTAGGAAAATGCAATAAACAATACATATACAAACTTGAACGGCTTATTAATACGAAAAACGTAGTTTATAAATATTAGTGTACTTACTTTTGTTGTTTCGCGTTTGTATGGAAACACTTCTCATGTCGATGTCGTTACACAGATTGATTGATCTTGTTGTGTTGTCTATGTGCTATACTTGCAAACGTTAGTTAAGTCATGGAGTAATAAATTTGGAATAAATAGTTTACGTTTTGGTGTACTTAAAATTAATAAAACAGGAATAAAACTCGAAAATAGAAATACCACCGTATTAGGAAGCGATTTTGACTACCGCCGTATTAGGAGCCTTTACCTTAACCACTTTTTTGTTGGATCCGCTGAAACTCCAATTTATATTTAAATTCCTGCCCGTTTTCTGATTGGAAAAGTTTCGTCCATATTATTGTAAAAAAGAATTACAATTGTTACATTGTACAGTGCACTGTGCGAATTGTTTTCCGTGTTTTTAGAACAATAGTTTCACTTCAGAATGTTTTTGTTTAAATCTAGCGTCTGGGGTGATATTCAAAGTTTAACACGTCCAAACGTAGTTCTTTTTATGTAGAATTTTACGGGTTTTAATGTTATCTTTGTTATTGGTATTTGGGTTCATAAAATATATTAATACTGTATTATATTTTTACAATCCGTGCTACGTGGAATAAAGAAATGGAAAAAGTAAATTATTTAGTTAATGGGTGAACATTTAACTTTCACCTTCTTACACATATTTTTATCTTATTGCTGATAGATTCACTATTATACATGGACAGGGTACATAATATTATTCTAGTCTCATTTCAAATGGTGAAATTATTTATCTTACGAAGCTGTATTACAAAAAATATTTTCAGATCTGAAACGCAGACACCTTGTAACTTGTTAACAAACATAGATTCGTATGTACTCGTTTTAATATATATACGATCTATTACAAAAATTAGGCGCAACGCAAAGGCAATGTTAGAAGCAAAAAAAATCACGCAGACAGCCAATATACAAATTACTAAAATGAAAACGCAGTCTGCCCGCCAACATTAACATGATGTATCAAAATAGTTGCGAAGTCTGCTCAAAGTTATTACTTAAGTAAATACTGTTACGGGAAATTGGTCCTTATTTTCATTGGAAGTCACTTATGATTAATATCAATGTTTTGTGAACTGAATAAAAATTTTGAAGTCGGGACATTTTAATTGACTGCAAATATAGAAAATGAATTGAGTTTTTAATGGTTTTCATTCTTTGTTTTGTTTCAATTTTGCGAAGCGATGTGATCATTTTATGTTATGTATTTAGGAACTTTGTACTTTTAATATTTCGCACTAATGTATAAATGTTAATTACACACATGACACAAGATATTTCAATCAAAGAAGTCTTTACAATTTAGCGTGTTTACAAGAATAATCTTATTTCGATAATATTTAGATAATATCAAGAATAACCTACCAAACTATATTATATAATATACTATCCAAGATGGTATAGGTATCTTATTACATCCATTAAAAAAACATTACAAATTATTTAACCCTTTCTTCTGCTAAAACTGTCATAAATAATTTACGCATTTCTATGTACAAGAGGAGTTCAATAATGCAAGTTGGCTACGCAGCAGTGAGTACGGAGCTAAATGGCCCACAGAAAGAATTTAGTACTGAGACGTGCTTCAATATGAACTATGTGATAAAGGGTGTATGTTATTTTATGCTTTTATTGTGCTGTGTTATTAGCTTTGGTTGGTGGTTTAGCTTTATTTTTATGAGAATTTTAAGGTTGCGTTTGATTGCGGTAAGGGTATTGGTAATATTTTAATGAGGAATCGATTAACGATAGAAAGTTAGTGGTTATTATTTTTGAAATGGTTCTGAGAAATTTGAGGGAAATGCAGCGTTCATTTTAGGTAAGGTACGTATTGCGAATATTTTAGGGAGGAATCTATAAGCTCAGTGTTACAGGTACTTAGCACATGATAACTTTGAATAACTCAAGATTTTTAATTAATTTATAAAGAGAAATGTCTAACTTATCGTTATGATATTATGTTAAATGATGAATATACAAATTACTTCGTTTCGGAATATAGCTTCAATAATCGGCAAGATCGGCAATTATTACACATAAACCTGATGTGTACAAGAATTTATCAATAAATATTTTTTTTTTTCAATTTCGAGATTATTCGTACTTTTATTATGCATATTTCACAACGTCCATTAGTCATCATCATCAGCCACATTTATGTTAATCCAAAATAGCATTTACT
Organism: Colias croceus; assembly: GCF_905220415.1. Taxonomy (NCBI): domain Eukaryota; kingdom Metazoa; phylum Arthropoda; class Insecta; order Lepidoptera; family Pieridae; genus Colias; species Colias croceus. Next base: position 2,765,093 of record NC_059549.1, read on the forward strand.
GAAAATACATAAAACATTCGAAATGTGCTTTTAATAAAACGATTTTAAATAACACGTTAAATAAATTACATCGCTATCTCTAGAGCTTAATGTGATAAATATATGAGGACAGCTATTAGTATATTTTGCATTCCTCTACATAATTTCCCTAGAGAGTCGAATATTGTAAACGTGTAATATCAATAAATTATTATTTTATGTATTTTAGTATTTGTTTGTCAGTTATGTTTGAATGCTGATGTAGAGCAATAGGTCCTTTGTGAATTTCGTTATAGTATTTCGTTTACAAATAACTTTTATGCGCTTATCGTGGTGACTTTTCTTTGTCTTTATAATAATATAAGTATGTAAAAGGTTTTTAAATTGTTCTTCTCATTATTTTATTTTATTGGCTACAGAAGAAAATCGAACAATGAAAAACTCATCAGCTATAACAACTTATCACATAACCGGTTTAACATACATTACCGCACTAGCTGCGCTTCGCTGTTTCACCCGCGTGGTTCCGCTCCTGTTGGTCTTAGCGTAATGATATATAGCCTATAGCTTTCCTCGATAAATGGGCTATCCAACACTGAAAGAATTTTTGAAATCGGACCAGTAGTTTCTGAGATTTGTGTGTTCAAACAAACAAACTCTTCAGGTTTATACATAGATTATTAGAAAATATATAATGTACGAACACTTTTGGTCTTATTACTTTTATGAAGCACTTATAAACTAACACCATTCAGTTCTACTCTCAAATAAATACAACTCATACAAAATCAATTACTTAATACATTATTATACTTGCAATAAATAAAACGAGCAATCCATTAAAGTGAATGTATGAGATCAAATGTGATATGGAGATGCATCACTGAATATTCGGTTGCATTCACAGTGCATTTAGTTTATTAGTTACGAAAATATTTGGAAGTACTGCAGAATATTTTTATATTCCTTTGTGCCCTTACGCACTAGCGGTTAACCGCGGTGGCGGCAAACCGCGCGGTTAGCCGTTTTATGCAACCGCTTTTATGATTAGTGCGTACAATCATAAGCGGTTGCATATTAAAATGGGAAAGCGGCTAACCGCGCGGTTAGTTGCCCCTGCGGTTAACCGCTAGTGCGTAAGGGCACTTAGAGTAGGGATCTGAGGATGGATGGTATGTAGGTATAGTAATCGCTGGTGTAATAAATATAATGTATCTAAGCGAATTTTTCTTTATGACTTTGTCTGTCTGTTTATCTATAGAATTTTAATAAAATGTTGCTTACGCTATTTTTATTTGAGAAAAGAAGAACTCTAAGATAACAACTTTTAAAATTAATTATAAAAGTTGTTATCTTAGAGAATTCATCTACCAACGAATTACTTGCTTGTAAAAAATATTATCATTATAATATTATGTATGTATAAATTGTATATATTTTAAGTGTACTTAAATACAAAAATTAGAATCTGGCCGAAATAAAAATAGGAAAATCTAAGAAGAAGTCGAAATTGCGAAGTAAGCATTATCGGAATATCCCTGTGCCTCACAGAGAACATAAAACTGTTTGCCTTGCGCCTGATCTCTCTCCAGACATGTTTAAGTATCTACTGAATTTATCAGACTTCTTTGGTTTGCAGAATATTATAATTTTATTTTATATACAGATTTCCGCCGGTGGCTTGGCCCGCGTTTTGAAAAAATAAACCCCGCATAGTTCCCCTTACAGTGGGATTTCTGGGATAAAAAGTCTTATTCTGGGTCTTCAGTTACCTTCATAACAAATTTAATTGTAATCGGTTCAGTAGTTTTACGTGAAAGAGTAACAAACAAACATCCATCTATCCATCCATCCTCACAAACTTTCGCGTAAGTTTATAATATTTGTAGCATAGGACTTACTTACACTAAGCTTCTAGCTCTAAAAACTTCGCAGTTCCCAAACATTTTTATTTAAACTAATGGACGCGAGGCGCGATACAATATATTTTAGTTTTCAAGTCCAACAAAATATATGAACACAATGAATGCGTTAAAGTTGGTAAGATATTTAAATTTAAATTTATTCCTCAAAGGAAACCCCAGTATACTTACTTCGTGAAGATGCCCAAGCGTACAAAAGTTACTTCTGAAACGATACAAAATATCAAAGAAAGTTAAGCGTGTCGGTGAACGTTGAAACTTGATATCATACAGTTCATTAGGCGAAGAACTTTCAAAAATAGGAAAATTCGCGAGCGTGGCAAAGCGTCTTTACATTGTTGCTTACGACGTGTACCGTCTCATGTACAATCTGTACAATGGAAATCAATTGCAATGAACTTTGAATGAAATCGAAAACAGCTTGATAGATTTGACGTTATTTTATTCGCTCCTAATAAAAGGACAGTAAAAAAAATAAGAAAAACGGCCAAATAAATAAAGGTTGTTCCGTGTTCGAAGCTTACTAGTTTAATTCATCGTAGAACCTACATATTGACACGTTTTTTGGATCCATCATTCATATTATAAAAATCATAATATTTTTATGTTTCTGAAATATATTTATTTTAGCATAATATTGTATTTAAGTTTCATTGAAATATTAAATACAAACGAGCACAAACAGAAAAACGTTAAGACAAGTTGAAAATTTAATTCAACTCTCGGCCAGGAGCGTAATACGATTGCAACGTTAATTCTTGTACGACTAATGCCCGGTTCCTATATTTGAAAAACGATCCGTTTTAGTTACGAATAGTAGTATAATTAACCAAGCGTAAGCGAAAATCGTTCCTATAAAAAACGTCTCGTCAAGCAACTTACCGACGGCTTCCTACTGACGGATGGGAGGGTTAGGGTCTCAGCACACATATGGGATCGGAAAGGGATCGTAACCGTATCGCCTCGAGCCGTTCAGAATGGTTTGTATTAAACTCCCTACTGCAACGCACACTAATCGGAATAGTAACGTAATCGCCTCCCCTCGGAACAGGCTCCGAACTTGCAATTCCAGTGCTAACGGCTCATCGTCCCCGCGCTTACGTTTCTCCGTCCCCGCGCTTACGTCTCTCCGTCCACGTGCTTACGTGTCTGCCTGCTACGACTTGCCGTACTTACCGTTTTTAGGCGTAACGCCGGTGTCGCCTAGCCGTAGCCGAGTTGACGTACAGGCGCTGCTGATACGCTTTCGTCACGTGCATACGGTAGGTTGACGCCTGGTTGACAGCGAGGCGAAAGGCGTTACGGTTACGATCCCTTTCCGATCCCATATGTGTGCTGAGACCTTTACTATTAACGAACGGTAAGCATATTGTATGGAGAAGACAGTTTATCGCGTTCCTATAAATATTTTTAACGTCATTATGCTGTCAAAGCTACTATTCGTATAGCATTTTGTTTACCCGTCGATTTCGGGCGGTTAAATTCTTACTATTTCATTGTTTCCGCTTCAATATCGAAATGTGGAGTTCAGATAGTGATAGAGAAGTGTTTAATATTATATCGAATTTCGGAAGAAGATAGTGGGCGTGAAAGAGTATATATTATTGAGAAGGAGTGGATTTTTTTGCGACCCTGGATTCTCACGAATTTCAATTGAGATTTCGACTTGATAAAGAATCTGTTGAACAATTACTTCTTGAAATTTATCCAGACGTACGAATAAAAGGAGCCAGGTTAGTTTAATGGAGGCATTAATATTATACCAAACACGTCTAACCTTATTACATACCTAATTTATGTTGTCATTTCAGGAATCATGGGGTATCTCCATAACATCAATTACTGTTGACGCTGAGGTTCTATGCTTTAGGCACAATATCGATATCAGTGGCAGACCTATTTCCCTTGGTCACGGCATCACGCGTGAACGGGTGGACCGATTTCGATAATTATTTTTTATCATATTCCTTGAAGTACGAGGATGGTTATTATGGAAAGAAAACATAAACATGTACCAAGGGCGAAGCCGGGGCGGACCACTAGTATATATATATATGTCTATGTTTGCAATGTAGAAATCAATTTTTTAAACATTGTATTGTAAATAATAAAAAATAAATAAAAGTACATAATAAAATGGAATAAAAGTTTTATTTCTTTATTACAGTTTAATTTTACATAATAATATGTAATTACATAATATATGCCAAAGAACTGTCCTGTGATTCTTACGCGACAACCCTCCATCGATTATCATCTTCTATATTATATTCCTTAACGCTGTAATTAGGCTCTCTGAACTAAATACATTTTTTACATCTGGGGGCACGGCAGTGCCCCCGCCAAGTCGAGCAAAAAAAAAGCGGCACGGCCGTACCATCCTTTTCTCGAAGCAATTCGGGCCTTTTTCGACCCCCTATAATTCGGTTGTGGATAAAGCAAGAAACCTGAATCTTCAGTAACTAATCCGGCATTGTATAAACACGGAATATTTAAAATTTCAGTCAATTTGAACCAGTAGTTTAAGAATGACAACTTGTTAAAGTTTCTAAATTTTGTCACTCACTGACTCACCGATCATCAAAAGTCCAAGGCACTTCTAGCAGACTTAGAAGCTTCATATTTGGAATACATATAGAGTTTAGTGTCTTAATCATGGGAAAACTTAAATATTTTGTAATTTCGGTCCAGTTTTCCAAATACACCAACTGCATCAATAACTTTGTAATCCCATATAAACATATGGGATTACAAAGTTATTATATATATAGTTGGTGGTTGGTGGTGGTTATAAATTTAACAGGTTCACTGTCCAGCTTATATAGTGAGAATTGTTCCACACGTCCAGTTATGTTTTTATGTCCGTCCAGGAATTATTTATGATAAAACGGTACATCTGTTACCTATGTCCCGACACTATTTGGTATATAGGTTATGTTCTGTCAAGTCCACGTGAAATAAATGACGATCTCTCCACGTTCACTGTTAAAATCAGCCTGGAAATCGTATGGACGACCAGACCACATATGGTCTGTGGACTAGTAGTGCTATATACTCTACAGACCATATTTGGTCTGTGGACAGTGAACCTGTTAATAGGTGTAGATAGGTATACCTACCATATGAGGCAAGGGAGGGGGTATAGGGTGGGTAAGGGTGTGTTTAGCCCATGAAACTGAACAACATTATTACTTGTAAAATGGTCGACGTAATGAAAAACACATGATTGGACATGTCTTGAAGTACGAAAATCTAATTCTCTTAATATATATAAATCTCGTGTCACAATGTTTGTCCTCAATGGACTCCTAAACCACTTAACCGATTATAATAAAATTCGCACACCATGTGCAGTTCGATCCAACTTGAGAGATAGGATAGGTTTTATCCCGGAAATCCCACGGGAAAGGGAACTATGCGGGGTTTTCTCTGAAAACGCGGGCGAAGCCGCGGGCGGAAAGCTAGTAAAACAATATATTATAATTTAAATCTGTTATATATAAATTGTTGGCGCGACTAGCCTCCTTACAGACAGACTGGCCTCTATTTTACTCTATGACTGACAAGCAAAATATACGCCAAAATGACAGAACAATGAAATGTGAATGCCTTCGAGCGAGCGGCAGCCGCACGCATACGTGCGAGCGCCCTCATGCTGTTCGGATGTGCCTCAAAACCTAACCGTTTGCGATTTTCATTTATAATTTCGATTGATAAATTACATTTACGACTAAAAGGCTTGCTTGCTTTATATTATTTGCTTACGATTGGGATGTTGTTTGGTTAATTTTAAGGAACTTACATAAATACCTTAGTCTTCAAATATAATTACTTAATAGTGTCGGTCGAAATAACGAGACCAAAGTTACGTTTAAGTATTAATTGTATTCTTACATCTTGCATATCTACCAGTACTAGTAGTGGCAATGGATTCGGAAATACTGTATGTGAATGACCATCCATGCCCACACCGGATTGTCCGTATACCTGGTGATGGTTCGTGTCTATTTCATTCTTTGTCATTCTCTATGTATGGGAATACTGAGTCGTCGTATGAGATTAGACTTGCTATAGTGGAGTATGTGGTAGCGCATTGGGACGAGTTCAAAGTGTATACGTGTGACGAGCACGGAGACCCCTACATTGACGCCGACCTGTACTCGACGGCAATGGTAAAAACAACTACCTATGGCTCCGTGTCTGAACTTATGGCTGCCGCAGCTTTGTATCCGTACGCTTTCGAGGTTTACGAAAACGGCCTTTTGAGAGGATCATTCGGTGGTGATTATGGAAATCCGGTGAAACGTTTACGATTTTCTGGTAGTTACTTAGGCGGCCATTATGAAGTGCTCCTTCCAGAAGTGCCTCCGAATGATGATAATAAGGATAAAAATAATACAAACTTGCCTAAAAAGGGGGGAAGACCTAAAAAGGTTATAGGAAGACCTAAAACTTCGTCGCTCTCCCGTTCTCAACAACTTAAAGAAGCGGCGGCTCGTTACCGCCAAAACAACCCCGAAAAACGTAAGGAGACATTAGCTCGTTACAGTGCTTCATGTCCGGATGTTAACAGAGCAGCTGTAGCGCGTTACACTGCTTCTCACCCAGAAGTTCACCGAAAAGCAGTGTCGCGTTACACTGCTTCTCATCCTGAAGTCAATCGAGAAGCGGTGTTACGTTACACTATTTCCCACCCCGATGTTAACCGTGAAGCTGTCCAAAGGAAAAGATCAAACAAAAAATTACAATCTCAACTAAAAAATATAGAAAAAATTACTCAAGCGCTAACAAATAAAATTAAGGACAGATTAGAAGCGGAGAAACTAATTAAATGGGTACTCCATAACAGGCAGCAAACTTTAGGAAACTTTAATAAAACTATTGATAAATTAAAAGATAAATTTAAAGTATCGTTAGAAAAACTAAATTCTTGCCCTTCAGATAGTTCTTTAAATGACAAATTCGAATGTTTTATTGGAAAATCAAAACATAGAAGTAATCAAGAGCCATATTACGCAGGCCAACCTTACAGTTTATTACATAACCAGGACAAAGCTATCAAAATTGACAATACAGGAAAAGCTGTCTTTGGGGATGTTAAAACGCATGGCCATAGTTTATTTTGGTCTTGTAATGATAGTGATAGGGTGATATGCTATAACTATACATAAAAGTCAGGGCCTAAGCCTAAGTAATGCGCTGATGGATATAGGTTCTGCAGTGTTCACATCCGGTCAAGCTTACGTGGCACTTTCGAGAGTTACAAGTCTGGGCGGTTTACATCTCATTAATGTCGACTTTGGAAGTATTAAAGCGCAGGAATCATCAATTTGTGAATACAACAGATTAAGAAGTATTTACCGTCCAGACTTGTCAAAAATTGAGACATCAAAGCCTCCGAGAAAAGCCCATAGAGACAGGGAGTGGGCTTTGAGAAAAACTGTGGCTGAAGCTCAAGAAGTAGTACCGGAAAAGAAAAAGAGGAAGACTACATATAAAAATAAGAAAATATCATAAGACCTTTAACAAAATTCGTTAGAAGTAGATGGTATCAAAAAGAAAGGCTCTACAAAAAGAAGTGAGATCCCATCAAAAACATCCTGTAAAAAACCCAAGTCTCGCAGCTCAGTCTTTCTACCGTCAAAAGTTGTGAGATCCATGTAATACCAAGTCGGTTAATCTATTTAGTGTCTACTTGAAGGACCTTCTGTCTTAAGTTATTACATAAGTTATTATCATGCCAATATTAAAAATATTTAACGTTTTAAACAAATAGATCGACTTGGACATCGCATGAAAACAAAATGAATATTAGATTCTTTAGTCTCTCGCGCCTCACGCGATTGATACTCTCGTTCCTGTTGGTCGCTGGCCCGTCGTGCTGTGTAGTGTGATACATACTAATAATCAAATCAAGCGATGTCCAAGTCGATCTATTTGTTTAAAACGTTAAATATTTTTAATATTGGCATGATAATAACTTATGTAATAACTTAAGACAGAAGGTCCTTCAAGTAGACACTAAATAGATTAACCGACTTGGTATTACATGGATCTCACAACTTTTGACGGTAGAAAGACTGAGCTGCGAGACTTGGGTTTTTTACAGGATGTTTTTGATGGGATAAGATTTACATTTAGCACTAACAAATTCTTTTTCTACCGTATGTCTAGATATATTGCTTAATAATATACAAAAATTAATTAGTTATTGTGTGTTCAGTATTTCAATTATTGTGTGTTCATTATTTCAATTATTTCTTCATAATATTTGTCCATCATCCTTATTATGTTTGAATTTTTTGGCTGAAAATAAAAAGTTTTCCTGGTATCTGACCACTTTTTGCATTAAATGTGTTGGTCAATGAAGTCCAACATTCATCCTTTAATTTATTAGTAGAAGCATTAGTCTCCTTACTGGTTATAATTATTGAGCAACCTCGTCTTTACTCATAGCCTTCTTCGATTTCTGTAACAGAAATACCTGTTTGACTTAAGAGTGTCCGAAGCAAAAAGTAAGCGGCAGACGATTTTAAAGAAGAAATATAAAGGCGTACCTACTTACCGGCGTAATATCCATTTTTAATAAATATATAAACAGTCGTCGTTGTATTGTTATTCTTTAATAATTATAAAACTTGACAATGAATCATCAATCAACAATGAATGACAATAATTTGACAACTGACAAGCAATGCACGCGTGCGCGAGAAAAACGTTCCGTTTTTGCTTTCTGTGTAACGCATTAGGTTGTTTAGAAGGAAAATTATCACGCAGATGTCTACAAATATATAGTTCTTTAGTATTAGTTCTTTCTTAATAAGAAACTTTATTCTTAAAGTTTATAATTCGGCTGTATATTTAACTTATTTTGTCCTGAATTTTGTGTAATTTTAATTTCAATTTGGCTTATAACGAAACGCACATCTGTGAGTGAAGAGGGCTCGGTATTTTTATGACCAACGGATGTCCGTCGATAGCACGTCAAGAAATAAAATTGTGGAACGGTATTAACGACTCGTAGTTAGTTCTAGAAAAACGGATAGTAGCTTTGATACTATGACGATCCGTTGAATATATGAACCGGGCATGAAACATTACCCAAACAGACTGGAACAGTCATTCTTATTTGTATAGAAAAAGTTTAATTTAAACTTTGTTGCCACGCAGTTTCTAGGCGGTATTCGTGCAAGCAAACTGCACTTCCTTATAAGCTTATTTTCTTCACAGGACTCGAAAATTTTCTTTAGATTAGTTTCTCTTGTTGGGGAAAATATAAAGGAATAAGGAATAATAAGTTTGCGTCGCCCCTTAAATTGGAATTCGCTTCTTTTATACAAACATTCCCACTGCTAGTCTAGCTGAGAAAATAACGTTACTTTGCTTATTACAACTTGTTTATATTGTTAAAACTTTCACCCTCTATTAGGAATTATGTTAGGAACACGGTCAGAAGTAATTCGCGAAATTATAATAACATTTTTTTGTCCATATAATATTATTCTAGGAGCGTGTTTTATTTAAATATCAAGTACAAAAAACTTTTAACAAATGTTGGAGTCTTCCTTAAAAATATTATCGATCTGTGTTTATTTTAAATCTGAATATGTTTACACTGTTGAATTATTTGGTTAAAATTAGTATCTTATAAACATGTAGTAACCCGTACTTAGCCTGTATAGCGGATTTTACCTTAGCTCTCAATTTTCATAGAAGGTTTCAAGCAAACACATAAACTTGGATATTCTGATACATAAGCTACGTCTCAGTGTAAAGCATCATCAAAATTTGTTTAATGCTTCTAGCGTGTAAAAGTTACAAACATAACTGCCATTCTTTCAAACTTTCTCTATTATAGTATTCGCAGAAGTATAAGAATTACAAAAGTTATGTACGTTCTTTTGTATTTTACTATTAATAGGTACATAAAGGATATCGTTACATTGTAGAAGTCATATTTCGGCCACAAAGTTACAACGGATATAACAAACAAAATTTAAGTATCTCACAGGCTGTTCCCACTAGAGTAATGCACTTAATGTTGAACACGTTCAAAGCCTTCATCCAATAGTAACTCAAATTGTTCCCGTTAGATTGGCAGCTATTAAATCGCTTCATAGCACAAATTAACTTAGTGAGTTTTCAAAACGTTTCAAATGCAACTCAGTTATTTGATAGCAGAGTATTTCGCTTTGTACGTAATTCGTTTTGAAATAGCTCAATTTTGATACAGCCAACGAACCAAGGGACGGGTTAATCAACCTCGAAATAAAATTTGACAATGAATACCCGAAAAATATTACAGGGCAAAAAGGTTCAAGAAATTTAAATTAGCTTAATTTGCGTATTTTTGTACCCTCTTTTCTTACAATGTTTTTTTTATCGTATTTATTGTATTAAATTTTACTGGCATAGGTATAAGGCAATCACGGTCTTAACACATCGAATAAATGCTAACAATTTAGATTTCCGACAGATAAAACCGCGATTTAATCACATTTTCAGCAATTCAGCACATTGCGTTGTACGCTAACACAATCCCTGCGTAAACTCGTCCACATTTTCACGGTTCATTGAATATAAAAGAAAATAGCGCTTTAAAAGGGATTGAGGAGACCTTTTAGCGTTTTTGTTCAATTCCGAGACGATGCCGGTCCGTGCCCGCGCATGTTCCAACAAACAGAGGTTTAATGATTCGTAAAACGAGAGGATTGGATAATACAACATTTCACAAGTGGCTATTATCATTTTTGGGGCCGTGGTTTTGTTAGCGTTCAAATTTAAATGTAGTGGACATATTTTATTGCGACGGGACGTGAAGGCAATTGTGCAAAAAGCTTGTATGACTAAAACTGTGCAATGAATGTGAACTGTTATCTATGTAGATTGTGAATACTATGTTGGTTCTAGATTCTTGTTAAGCGTAGAATTTTTTAACCCATATCTACGACTTTGTATTAGCGATTACTTTGTAAAATCTAAAATATATAGGTACGGCTAACAGAAGTAATTTATTTCCGGTTTACAGAATTTGCTTTAGATATAGGTATTAGGTATCTATTCAGTTAAAAAAGCTTCACATCCACACTATACGCTTTGTTTCCCAATCACAATATTATGATAACAATAATATTTTCATTTAGTCTGGACAGCGATACAAAAACATTCTGTCATATGACAGGAAACAAGCTACCTAGATTTTTCAAAAACATTTTAAAGCAAATACAAATATTGTGATAAAAAAATATGGTTGAATTCTCATAAAATTCACGTTGGGCATGATGACACAAACAATTGTCGATTGAAAATAAAGGCTGGAAAGCGTTTTATATGAAATATACATGCTATTGCTATTAAAACCGTTTGAGCTGTTTCCGATAAGCAGGATTTGAGTTTAAGCTGTGCTAATCTAATTTTTTTTTTATGTTATGGGAAGGCAAACGAGCGGACGCACTGCCTGGTGGTAAGCAGGTTGCGTCGCCCATAGAGTAGAGTTGCCTACCAGAGTAGGATAAGGGGGAACACGGAATTAAATAATATATAAAAAAAAATAATGAAGCGGAAGCTATGCGTGGAGTGGCGGGAATTTACTGGCCTTTTAAGAAACGATATGCTTTTTTCTTAAAATTTTCCAAATCATAGCTCCTAGGAAACACGGCAGGTGGTAGACTATTCCAGAGCTTACAGGTCCGTGGAAGAAAAGTGCGAGTGAATCGCACTGTGGTGCTCCGTCAGCCATCCAGGTGGTGAGGATGGTAAAGATTTTTATGGCGGGTTGTGCGATGGTGGAATTGTGCGGCAGGAATATTTATGGTTAAATAAATATTTATGGTCTATTTTTATTTTTTACGCATACTAAAATAATTTGTAAGTGTGTACTTTGTAATAGCACTACAATAAAATTCGAGCCATCCGTCATCGAGAATCTTAGTATAATATTATGTCCTACAGTCTACGGACGCTCATAAGTTATTAGCTACTGCAGAGATACAGACGTGTAACTAATAACTTATGAGCGTCTATAATATGACGATACAGACGCTCATAAGTTATAAGCTACTGCAGAGCTACAGACGTGTAACTAATAACTTATGAGCGTCTATAATATGACGATACAGACGCTCATAAGTTATTAGCTACTGCAGAGCTACAGACGTGTAACTAATAACTTATGAGCGTCTATAATATGACGATACAGACGCTCATAAGTTATTAGCTACTGCAGAGCTACAGACGTGTAACTAATAACTTATGAGCGTCTATAATATGACGATACAGACGCTCATAAGTTATTAGCTACTGCAGAGCTACAGACGTGTAACTAATAACTTATGAGCGTCTATAATATGACGATACAGACGCTCATAAGTTATTAGCTACTGCAGAGCTACAGACGTGTAACTAATAACTTATGAGCGTCTATAATATGACGATACAGACGCTCATAAGGTTATCGCACCGTATAAAGTTTTCGGTTTTCTATCAATTACATTTTTTTTACTGAAGACCATGAAACTTTTAATGCGCTTTCTGCGCTTTCTGGATATTCCAGAGAATATTTTCAAGCATCGATAAAAAATAAACCTGCAATTCGAAGGTATGAAAAAAGCAAATTCCCCACGCGAAGTTTTAATTCCGTCCAATTTGATTAGCGAACCACGAAATTTAATGCGGGCTCAATCCTTGATGTAAAACTGTCACGTAGACAATAGGTGCGATTTCCCCAAATGAGCTGATCAATATTCAAGGGACAGACGTCTTAGCGTAACAACAGAACAAATTCGAAAGACAGAGTATCGACAGGACCGTCCTTAATGTAATTATCATAATGGCGACCAATAAAAGAGACTTTCAGTATTCGTGACGTTGCTTTAAAAAGTACGAAAGGTGCCTCGGGCGGAAAACGACGCTCCTTATTTAGCGCCCTTGACGGAGGGACCCTAATATTGGGTTTCTAATCACATTATGCATAAGAGCTCAAAAAAGAAGGAAACAGATTTGCATGGAGTGACGGATTTGATTATGAGAATGCTTGATGGTCACAAATTTGGTACATTGAAGTGTGGGCGATTTAGCATAGTCGTTAGTCGTAAAGAAATGATGTCGAAAATAGAATCGAAAATTGGATTTTCTTTTGTTTAGTGGAAATCCATTTATATCTTCAAATGTCTAGTCAAATTTGATATGAAAAATTGTGAATAAAACTAACCTTTTATCTTCGTAAATGAATTGACGCACCCCACATTATATGATACAATACGGGCAATTCTATTCACATCTAGCGAGGTTGATCAGGCGTGAAGTCTTTTATTCTGGAGTCACGTGTCGAGCGGCATGGCAGACGTATTCTACCGAATCTAATGCACTCAAAACCATGCGACATTATATCGAATCTGGTTGAAATAGGGTCCGAAAACAATGGTAAGGATAGATTGAAGATAGTATATTATTTTGCGGAAAAATCAATGGCAAATGCTTCCGACGGGAGTTCCGCATGGCAAGGAAGTAGGATCATTATTATTACTGTCCATAGACTGAATTGAATCGTGCCGACTGGTTTCCGTTTACGTCTTCCCCTTTGAATTACGGTTTGCTATTATTTATCAATAAAGCTAATCAATGCTTACTTACATTTCGGGGATGTAATGACTTCGACTGTGTAAATTTGCACATGAAGCAAGGAGTTTCGTAACTTCTGGTAATATCGAAGTACATAATATATTCTTACTCTTATTTCTTGTATGGTTGATTAATATTATTTTGTCGTAAGGAAGGTACTTGAAAATTTCTTCAAACCATAGAAAATAAGTTCAAATAAAAAAATTAAATCACTAAACTGTTTGATGCGACAAAAATTGTGAGACGTAATAAAATCAATTTTGTGAGACCCCATATGAAGGGATAAAATTTTCCCCTCTGTCAGTTCTATTAGCACATTTTATGAAACTACACAAGAAATTTAATACATTACATTCTTTTGAGTGTTTAAAAAATGGTTTTAAAAAAAATTGAAAATTTTCAGAATCTTCTATTTACTATTAATAGTAAACAACTACGTTTGTGATTGGCTCACAAACACATTTAAATACGTTGCAATCAAAACGTAGATAAATTGTAAAACTGACGGTAAATAATATTAGGAACTTAAAGTTCATCCAAAGTCATATCATATTTTGTTAAATTTATAAACCGATTATTTACTGATAAGATTGCCATAATTTAAAAATAATATAAAGCTTACACTGGTAAAAATATAATGTTTTATTATTATTACAAAAAGTAGGTATTCAAAAACCATTTAGTTGATTTCAACTATACCAGCATCTATTTAACGTCATAATTTTACATTTATCTTCGAAGATAATCTGCTCTTGTGTCAATATTTGATGTTACCTATATAATTATAAACCCGCATGATGCAAGGTTGATTGAACAGAAAATATGTTACAGTTATTGTTAATTTATAACGATATTTTATACTAATAATTTAATAAAATATCTCGTTTATATAATGTACTTTTGCAACTAAATAATATATTCAAGCTGCCATAGTATTTTTCGTTAATTACTCTATGTAAAGATACGCTACGTCATATTTTGCAATTATGTATACTACTGTTACAAAATCATTGAGAGAGTTTTGATTTTATATTCCTTTCTTTAGTTATTTAACTATTGTTATAAACAAAAATTGAAATTATAGAAGAAAGTATTTACAAACAAAACAAACGTATATTAATATCTACGATTACAGGAACAAGACCATTACGCCTGCATTTGAGTTATAATAATACCTCTAATGTTACAATTACTCGAACCTCACACCAAAATAGTAGGCTAAGGATTACAGAGACACGTCCCATCGTCCCACCGCCCCACACATCAAAGCCCCATTACTGGATAAATATGCAATTTATTACATTTACCAATTTACATACATTCTGAGGACAGCGTGTTTTGAGAGTTAAGAGTGAGGGCGCTCGTTCACTTAAGTATGCAGATTTTGTAACTCCATTTAGAAAAGGACTTTGAAGGAGCATTAGTAAAGGGAATCGATAATTCGATTGATCGTTTGATATTGGTTTAAAAAAAAGTAATTCAGCAAGAGAAATAAAGTGTACTTACGTGCAATGTACGCACAATTATTATGTAAATTTAATTACATCACACCGAAAACTCCAATACTGAAAATACACGATAAGTACAATATTGAGCATTAAAAATTTATACATGGCTTTACTTTAGCAATAAATTCAGAAAGGCAATAGCTATAAAAATAATGGCGGACCGATCTTTATAAATCTAATATACGCCTTGAGAGCAATTTTAAGCATTTAAAAATGTGAAATAAATAGCTATTCTCCCCTCGGAGGGTAAGTAAGTTTTAAATGGAGTTTCTCTATTAGTGACGACGTTCAACAAATGGACAGACGGAGTTTGCATTAGGTTTTACAAAACTCGCCCGCGGCCATGTCACGTGTGGATCTGGCAGTGGATTGAGAAGAAAAAACAAATAAATTTAAATCGTCGCTTTTAAAGCTGCTGTCTGTATAATAGAGCTTGAAGTGTTTAGACTTTGTTTATAAGAAGCCTTGAACCTCCACCACCTCCAATAATTAGCTAAAATAAACAGCTAGTGAAGTTGACATAAACAAATATTAATGATTAAGTACACAATAATTAAAAATCCTCACTTTATGAAGCAAAGTGTTGTTCGAGCTAATAATTATTGTGACTACTTATAGGTAAATAATTTACAGAAACAGTTATTATTTCTACAGCTTATGCCTATAAGGCTCACACCACATTAAATTTAGCCGTTTTGAATGGCTTTGAATAGAGAAAATGGCTTGGAAACGCAGGCTTTCTTAAACTTGCTTCTCTCTTGATAGTCTGTGGATGTATCAATATGCCATCTACAGCACTCAAGTTCTAGGCCACATAAGGTAAAGGTCTTGTGATCAGTCGTGCATCTAGCTACGACTGATTGCAGACTGCGAGATAAACTTTGCCTTTATTTATATCGTGTTTCCTATTGTTCCTGATCTACTTAGAATCGATTGTAACAGTTGGCCTTGATATTTGAGCATAGTTTTGTAATAGTCCTTGCGGTAGTGTACTAGTGTATAAACTCAAAGATTTTTTTGTATATTACCAAAACACATCAAATATCTATAAGTAATACTATAAGTACTAATAAGTAGAATTTATTTCCTTTTAATTTTATCATTTAGCTACTTCAATTTTGTTACGTTCGATGAATTTAGAAAAGGTTAGGTAAGAGGCTTATAATAGCAGAGCCTCGAATAATTCAAATAATTTATTTATTTATTAGTAATATATCTCGATGATCAAAATTTCAACCATATTCAAAATCAAAGTCCATAACGCTCATATCATTGAACAAACCAAATCATACGTTTCTATTATTAAAATAGAACCCAAAGCATCCGGGCGATAAATTTTACAATTGCCGCCGTCGACCCTTTATACGAAATTTATTAAGGACTCCCCACCTCTGCTACTAAGTGTTTCAAATACGACACGTTCAAATTCTGAGAGGTGCCCTCATATATCAGGGAAACATAATTTTTCGTCCCCCATAAAAAACTGGCCAAGTGCGAGACGGACTCGCGCACCGAGGGTTCCATATAAACATGTTTTTTTTTATATTATATGTTTAATTTTTTATTCTTTTCACATTTCTATTTGACGTTGCTTCGTATAAAATTTCAAGATTCTGTGTTCACGGGAAGTACCTTACAGCTTCAAGGGACAGAATATCCGAATTATTGATATGAATTTCTGCTTTTTAAAATAAGATCGTTCCTAAAAAAAGATTCTTGATAGACAGACAGAAGAACAATAAAGTGATAATAAGTAGGAGCCGTATAGACGGCTACTATCTTTTCCTTTATTAGTTCGGAACCCTAAAAAGGGAAGTACCTACATCCCATGGTTTCGGTGCAAGCTTCGTCTGTTTCTTATTTCCTACGGATCTTGAGCCGATTGTTTTTATTGCGACGGATTTGGGGAGTGTTAGTATTAATATTTGATGTTATCGAAAACACGTGCTGTAAATATCACTTGGAATATTACGTCGATATGAGAAAAAACTTCATGCTTTTCGACCTTTTTGGTATATATTGAATTAGGGTTGATATCACTTTCCTTTTCCGTATGCTATTACGGAACAGGAATTGCATGAATTTTTTAAAGATGTTTTTTTAGAAGTAACCTATTGCAGCAAAACAGCAGCCCGATGGAAATGTAATTTTATCTACTGATCATAATTTGTTTTTAAGATGCTAAAGTTAATATTACATTATCTAACATATTCAAATAAAAAATGTTATATACATTGTATATATGCATTGTATATGTGTATAAGTTAATATACATTGATTTCTTACAGAGAGCAAAGCAAAACATGCAGTGAAACCTACGTGAGAGTTCTCACGATAAAAAGCTATAGAATAAAGCATAGTTAATTAAACAACTGAAATTCCAAACATAATCCAGAACTCAGTATCTAGGAGCATCAGTTAGAAATAAATCGTACAAAAGAACTCGCATATATAAAATCCAATAAGATTATAAAATGAAGTGTCACGATAGTTTTTATATAAAATATCAAACTAAATCTAACATGCAATATAAATACAACTTCATTAAACTCAACGAACTTGAATTCATCTGAACTCAGATCAAAAATTACTTCTTTACGAGCGGCGCGTTGAAGCGTCAAATAACATTTCTGTTAAATTATTTGCAAGACTGAAATATAAGCGTTAACCACAACCCCGGGTCGAAGCGAACAAATATAGATGAAACTTGATACCCAAAATTGTGACAGTGAAGTTCCTATCCCAAATAATCTCGACCACAATTCGTCACCCCCTCATCTCACCCTAAATCAAAGCATTCCCAATCCAACAATAAAAAAGGAATATTTATTCGTTATTTGTTGTCGACTCGCGTTAGAATAAAGCGTCTATCTAGGCACGCACCCTCCTAGCTTTATCTAAGATCACGATTGCATAAAATTCTCATCTCTCTTTGAAATGTGACAGATGACGGTCCCACCGCCCAAGAGCTCGTATAATGTTAACGCATGTCACCTAAATCATAAACTTAAATTATACTGCGTGGCTTCATCCCCTGATATTGACTTTTACTTTGCTAAAACTATTCAACAAACTGCATTTGCTGGTGTAGAAGTAATACTTAAATACTGGTATCTTAAACTAAACTAAAAAACTAAACCCTTAAAAATATAGACACATTATTACAGCTTGCTAGATCTTAATAATTAATGTAGGTAGTTAAAAAAATCGAAAAGAAATTATTTTACTGTCACCGATCTTTAACAAGTGTAGGTACAAAATTTGATCTGTCCCTTAAAATCGGAGATAGGATATGATATTATAGGTGTTCTTTACATAAATAAACAGGTGAAGCTAATAAAAGGATGTAAAAAGGCAACAATATGTGTCTCTGGCAGATGTTTTGCCTCAATGTTAATTATCTATTTGTATAATAATATCGTATGTTATTCTATTATATACTGTAATTACAAGCCACATATTATAACAGCTTCTCTATACAGTTCAAACGTGTACGTATAGGTACTGAAAGTGGCACGTGCGTTGCTTCAGGCAGTTTTGCGACACGACGGCGATGTTATGCTTAAATTGAATTCAATTTACAACTTGAATTGCCTACAGGAGCGTTTGCAGAACGTTAGTGTGAAGGAGATCAAAAATAGCATGAGGAAAATATTAGTGCCAAGTATTGAGCGTGATAGGCTTCAGTAATGTAATGTAAATGATTAGGAGGTAATGGATGGTCTTTCAATGAAAGTTACGTATTTTATTGTAATTTAATTTCTATTAATTATTAAATACAATTGCATTTAGTAATTTCTTTAGCGATTAAGTCACTTAAAGGAATCATATTATACTAAATAATGAATTAGGTTTAGTGTTCTGTGTACTTAGGTAGTTTAAATTTAAAAAAGCAATATACACGTACTTTATGTTATATACTCAAAAACAAAAGTTATAACTAAAACTAAACTTACTGCACTTTTATGAAAGCTTATACTAGCGTATTCAAGTTAGCGGCAACTCAAAATAATTTGGTAAAACATATCAGAAATGTTTTGTTACCCGAGTACCTATATTAACTTCTAGGGCACTAGGAACATGCATTTCTTCCACCTCGTAATTGGAAGGCACAGGCAAGAAGATAGTTTTTAATCCATTGGTCTAAATTTTCTGAGCTATTTAATAAAATAGTGGAATAGGAAACGTTGGAAACTTAATTTCAAAAAATTTCGGGCTGTTTCATATAATTTAGTAACTCGATCTTGCAGTATCACGTTTGTGGAGTTTACTTGAGCTCAGATGTTATTAATTGGTCTATTTCGGTAAGTAATTGCCCACAGAAAGCGCTATTAACGTGGATATTATATAAAATATATCTCTTTTACATTTTAAACGCATTCAGCGGCTGGTTATTGCGGATTTTATTAGCTGCAATCGTGGTTTATGCTAGTTAATAATGAATGTTTCGGTATAATATGATAAAGGCCGATTGATGTTATTGTTATTTACTTGTAACAGTTTTACAGTTTTAAAGGCTGAATTTTATCTGTTTTGTCATAAATGCCTTTACAAATCGACTGATGAAAAAAAGTTAATATTGCATCAAGAATAAACTTATGTGCTTAAAACCAAAAATGAGTTTTCTTTACACGTTAGAATACAGTACACCACACACGTATCGATTAATTCATCATTTTAAAATCAATAAAAAAGTTTTTTAACGGAGTAGCCGTTATCAGAACGGCACTTTCAAATATATTATGTGCCTAGGAAATATTTTTCCCTAAGACGTATTCTATGGATTTAACAGTGCATAATATAATTAATAATTTATACTTTCATAAAAAATATACAAACATCAATTACGAAACTAATTAATAGATAGATGCATATTCAAACATAATAATATTATAACTCAACCTATCGTGAGGGTTAAGAGGCGTATAGATTACCTTTACATAAACTATAGGAATTGAATGGAGCAATTTCATAAGTACATAGGTACAGGCTTAGTAATTTGCAATGGGTTAGAATGAATGAGTTCGCATTCAGACTTAGGGAGAGTTTCATTAACTTACCAATGAATGCTGGCATTCATTAAAATTTTGCATTAGTTGCAAACATTTGGCGCATTATTTGTTTGTTTTGATGTTGGATCTAATTCATTTAAAGCACCGCTACATTAATTTATATATTTTCATTAATGATTTATGTTTTGAAATACTCTGAATACGTTAATTTTATTATGTACTTTAATATGTTGTGTAAATAATATTATAGTTATTAAGTAGTTTAAATGTTCTGTAAATATTACATTTTTAATAATAATCTGTATAACTAAGTGTTGTTTTTAAACATTGAGTACCTATGAGTTTCTAAAAAAATGTACCTATGAAAATTTTACCACTAAAAACAACTTTATAATAAAACAAAAGCACTCTGTATAACGACACGTTATAAACTCAACCTGAAAGTTACGAAGGTTGAAACTTGTCCCTTAAATAAACTATAAAATGTTTCATAGCTCTGCCACAGAGACAATTTCTTAATCGCAACAAGTCAGGAACGTTTACGGTACGGCCTCATAATTACATTAACTACACGATTTGCTTTTATTACAGGACATTCTTATACAGGGTGTCCTAGATAGACTATGTAGTATGTAGGTATAACTGAATATTTTAACTAAAACAACATCTTCGAGAATCGTAATTTAATATGACGTATTTATTAGCAATATATTGTGATACTAAGTATTGTATTTTTTTCTGTTTCTCAATGTCTTTTTTCACATATTTGGTAATCATGTTAATAATACGAAATTTGTGTTAAAATTTTTAGTGGAAATGTAAACAACACGACTCCTGTATTAGCGAGTTGCTAACATGAAATACAGCGTACATAATAATTTATAATTATAATAAGCACACGCTGTATAAGCCAAGCAGGAGTAGACCCCAACGGACCGGTCTAGACAAATTGTCGCACCCCATGTTCACATTACTGCCGATATTTAATTGTTTGCGTAATTTATTTCCCGAAAACAGGGACCGGTCTTGTGTGTTCACACTGAGATACTGTATACTCGTACAATAACAGCTAACAGGATAAAACAAAGCAAACAATTTATGGATAAATAATAACACAATTCAAAGATGAGAATTATAACACAAATTCTATTAGCTGGTAATTACACGACTTTATTGAGATACATTTTGTAATCATCAATGTGTTTATTTATTCTATTGAAATAAATTGAAGCCTACAATATTTTCAAAACCAAAGCAAACAAAGCAACTTATTCATTCAGCAAGTAAGAACCATAACTAAGTCAACAATATGCAGATTTTCCTGGCAAAAAATAAATAGTGAACTAATTAATTTTTACACTTAATTATATTATTATTTACGTTTCTCAAACGTCATGTTTTTCTTTATCTTTATGTACAAATCCGCTTTATAAAATTTGATTTTTTTAATCTAGTACCCCACTATGAACGCGTTCTATATCTACATGTATACGATAGACACTATAGGGTACTAGGCATGACTAAACGTCACATGCAATTTCGACTGCCATCACATGCACCGTGCCCTATCCTGACACTTGCATATTTCAATATTAGTCACGGACGCTTTGGTTTTAGCATTCAATTGAGACTATGAATAATTGAATGAATTTTTTAAATTTTTAATTCCACGTCGCAGATGTGAATTTTGAACACGCTGTATAAATTATGTTTTGTATATTTAATTCGTTATATTAATTTATAGAGACAAAAGTAATAAAATATCGTTGAATAAAATAGAAATTTATCTCTCAATTTAAATATTTAGAAATTATAACGATTTTTTTAGGGGAATATACTTTTTGTCTGCTTTTGAAGTAAAAAGTTGCACAAAATTTACAAAGGAACCTTACAATTATTAGTAGAAGTATATCGTTATTTATTCAAAAATTTCCATACAAAACAACCAAGAAATTATTTCGTTCATCACTACATTTTCACTACAATATGCCATAGGAATTATTGTGTAAGCTTGCAGGCTTATGTCGACGTATCACATAAGCAAATGGTTAACATAACACGATAGGGCTGGATCACTCATAATCTAGAGCTGTCCATCAGAACTATCGATAATAGGGTCGGCTAATTTATCCATTTATCCATTCCGACCAATAAGACAAACGAGCTTTATCCGTAACGACTTATCTTAATAAGTTTCCGGAGATAAGACTGCGATACCGGGATAACTAATGTACTATGGTCAGTTCAATTATTTTCAAATCCATTAGTTTGTATTAAAATTGCTTTTATTTCAATTGTTTATACAGATAAGCGGATTTGTGTATTATCAGGGTCAAGATAAATATTTGGGATTGTTTAATTTAAATTAATGTGGGTTTTTAACTTGATTTTATATATTTAGATAGTTTATCGTAGTGGTGGTATCATCCAAGTTTAAGCCATTTGTTGCCATACAGTTGGGATCTTTTCTTCGAATTTTCAATTGAAAGTAGCTGTTGCTGTGGTCTTCGTTCACTTAGGATTTATGGTGAGGATAATTGACAATTGACTAATGAAATTTATAATAGATTTATATAGAAGCTTTCTGCGTTTTGCTTGTTGCGTGTTACGTGTTCAGTCTTCCATGTGCCATCATATTATCATTTCCACATCAAATCTCTTCGATTTTTGTCAGTCTTGCTCGACTACGATTGACTCTATAACATTATCTAAAAAGGAATTAAATTCTAAGCTGTGTTCAGTCTTTTTAACCGACTTCAAAAAAAAAGGAGGAGGTTATCAATTCGGCCGGTATGTTTTTTTATAATACGTAAAAAACAATTACATATTTAACATTTATAACTCTGCTCTATGCAAAATAAAATAAACAATACCTGTGTTTTATAATGTCGTTAACACGTTGCCTATAATTATTTATCTCATAATAACATTAAATTATTATTATTAACCAACTTCAAAAAAAAGGAGGAGGTTATCAATTCGGCCGGTATATTTTTTTTTTATTTTTTTTATGTATGTACACCGATTACTCCGAGGTTTCTGAACCGATTTACGTGATTCTTTTTTTGTTCGATGCGGGATGGTGTCGAATTGGTCCCATAAAAATTTTATTCGGATAGGCCCAGCAGTTTTTATTTTATGAGCATTTTTGTCTGTATTTGTAAATGTTGCAAGTGCAAGTTTGAAGTCGGTTGTTTTTAACGCAGTTATTGACTTGTTAAATATAAAGGTACGTTATTTAATAGACACATCGCTATAAAAAGCAAACTCTTTAAACCTTACCTTTTAAAAGAACAATTTCCTTCCACAACCAGCAATATTTAGAGCAGGCAAATTCTCTGCAAAATGAAATTTCCACGTTTAGAGTATAACAATGAGATAGCCCTACAATACAACGATATCCGTATTAATGTCAGACGATCCGTGAAAGTAGACGTTTATTTAGTATCTTATTTCTTTTTATGCGGAGCCCGCAAGAAGATGTTTTATGAAATTGTTTTTCCGGGACATTAGCCGGTCCTAATTATAAGGCTCGCTTGAACTGGAGGGCAATTTCCCTGGACATTCATGTTGACTATGACAAAGTGTACGGCGAAGAGGAAACAATTTCGTGAAGACGTGCCCTTATTAGGCGGGTAAAGTCGCCAGAAATGAATTTTCGCCACATGTTATTGAACAGTTTAGGCGTATTTTGGCATTAGGGCTATTTATTAGGTAGCCGTTTACACGTTTTGTTTCCTGCGATGTGTTATAAGTTTTTGTGGGAACTACCGAACTTATAAAGTTTTGCAGTTTAAATCATTCTTCAGAAATGGTGTTTGATGTGAATATTATAAACTACAGTGCAATTTTCATTTAATATATTAGGTCATTAAAATAATGTAAAGTGCCACTAATGTGCAAACAAAAATAAACGAAATGCATAATAACAACATTATAATAAGGTTTTTTTAGGGCAGATTTTGACTGCATGTAGAGTGAAGAAACCTTTTTAAATTACAAGAATGAAAAATACTCACAAATATATATAAAGATATAACTTTATCATAAAAATAAGTTTCCTAAGTTTCTTCCTTGCAAAAAGCACAATATTAGTCTATTTTAAGCATGAAAAATTCAAATACCTTCTTCATGGGTATATATTTTGACATCATAGCACTCGTCCATAATTGATAGGCGCACAAAGTCACGTATGGAGTCCCTTTGAATGGGGAAATGAAATGATTTGTCTAAGAGGGTGCATGTCATATTTTCGGGGATGAGGGTGAGTGAACTCTGAATTCGTTATGCAGAAGTTTCTGGTAACTTTCTAATTTTGTAGTCTTGGTACCTCTTGTGCTGCAAATTTTGAAGATATTCATGATGATATATTTTATAGTCATTCTTACCGTGTAAGAAAGTGGAGGTATTGAATATGACAACAAAGAGAAAAATATTGAAATATTAAAAGATTCAGGCCATCTTATTCATGAATTCATTCATTCATTTGTTAATCATACTCACAAAATAAATGTCTATTTCATAATCGACTTGCAAGAACAAAATATTCAATGATAAAATGTATCGACCTTCAAAAACAAAATATTCTTATTAATATAATGTAAACATTATCTCCAGTATATTTAGGTACATATCTAAAATACTAAGCCACCATTTATATTCGCAAATTAAAATTAAACAAGAATCCCATATACAGAAAATTCGTATAAATGGTACGCATCTGTTGAATAATGGTCCAATCTCAGGACTACATAAAATAAGATACGTGAAAATTGCCAATTCTTCATAATAAAGTCTCCTACGAATGATGCCACATTTCTCTGAGCTAAATCCGCCGTTGATTTGTTGCGTGAACGGTACAAATGTTTTTTGGACTGTACAATGCATGCGTAACAATATAGATGAGGTTTGAGACGCTTATTTTATGCTGTGCCAATTCTATTATAATGCTTTTACGTCTGTCAATTGATAGAATGCTCTAATATTCATGAACGATAATATAGACTATTTTTTTTTTTTATCCAGGTTCAACTACGGAGGAGTTGGGCTGAGTGAATTGTATTTCAGAACATAGTACTTTTCATCGTACTTTTGAACACTAGCATATACCATTATCCTATAAACCTCAGTAATTTTAAATGTACAATAGAAAATTATAATAAAACACTTCGGACAACCTCGTAAATTTTGCTAATACAACAAATTTTAAAAGGTCGTTATAATTAAAAATTTGCTTAAAATGACACTATAATACGTACTTTGAAATTTATCGTGCTTAATGAGGGGCATAATGAACGCATTGCGTCGTTTTCACGAAGGTTATGAACAAGGTTATGACTTTCAGCAAACAAGGTTATTGGGTTGTAGCTGGTGAACCGAAAATATGTTTACGATACATCAGTTTTAATCTCATGTATAGATAAAGTCAATTATAGAAGCGGTCTATCAAATATATTTATAGATGAGCTGAGTCCTTAGATCATTTACTTAATGATCTAAGGCTGAGTCTAATATTGTAAGTGAAACAAATATATTATCATTTATTGTGGTTTTTGTGAACTTATGTGTGATTTTTTGTATGCGATTATTTTTGCGGCTATATTTTATGAGCAAACTTAGCCGTATGTGTGAATTATGTACAACTTACCTTGTAAATATATAATATTATGTAAGAAATATAATAACTATAAACTTTATGGAAGCTTTTGTCTGCGAGCATAGCTCGTTTCAAAAAAAAATATTCACAACACTTTATCTCATAACCCTTCATACAATGAACAAAAAATGTATTTTCTCAAACTAAAACACGATTATGGTCTCAAAGGAAAACAGGCATAAATATAAATGTGAGCGATATACAAGATGTAAAAAAGTAACTTGTATTAAAATCAGGTTACCAACAAAGGGTTATGTAAATTCACATAAGGCACGCAAAGGTTAAATTTTACACATTTTTTTTTTTCTCTTACTCCCTATTGTAACCAATTTTAATTTATAATAATGAAGTACTTGCTAAGAGGCTTTTTGTGTATTTATATTAGAGGCAAGCTGTTTCTCCTAAACACAGGTTGCCCAGTAACCTAGCTAGGGAAACATTGGCTTGTATAAATAATTGTTTTGGTAGCCTTTTTATTTATATACTTTTACATGTATATTAATTGTATACCTATTGTAATAAATTGTAATTGTAATTATTGTATGTATGTATGTTTAATAATAATAAATAATAATAATAATTAAGGCGTAGGGATGTGACGACCCCATCGCCCCCGGTTGGCATATCTACAATAGATATCCCAACCGTGCAGTCAGTCACCCCGCAGGGCACCTTGTGGCGAGGTGTTGGGGAGTAGCGACCCCGCGGGAACCGAGCGCTCCCGGGGGAGGTCCCTGTCCTCACCTCTGGGCTGTCCCGGTGGCAGTTCGGAGTGAACAATGACGAGGTTCAGGATCCCCCACCTCTGGCTTGCCTTTGTTGGCCGTCCAGAGTGGAGCCGCTAGAGCTATATGCTCGGGGGTGGAAGTGTCTAATGGCGTAATAGCGGGGAAACCCGCTCCGGGCCCGCGGGCTCGCGATGGTGAAACCGGTGCCGCACCTCTCTACACCCCCAGCCGTTCAGCTGATGTTGCCCCCTTGTTGCCATTATCGGTAACCTTTTTGGGAGCCCATCGACCGAACTGGCGAGTCACCGTCTGCCATAATTTTCAATTTTTAATATTGAAAAGACAGACGTCCATAGCCCCCATAGACCCAATATACCAGTCCATCTAACACCCCCTTCCATAACCCAGTTTTATTCATTTCCATTTTTCTGCAATAGTCCTACATTGGCCGCGGACTGCCCAGGGCTGTATCTCTATAGTGCAGCCATGGGCAGGCTGCGGCTGGTGTCCCACAACACATTAAATTCTCTAAAGGGCCTCTGCGTGTTGGATCTGTGTCCCCACGTAAGCCTTCCAAAGGACCGGGTATCATCCTTACGGCGATACCCGTGTATTATGGAGAGAGACATAATAATAATAAGGGCGTAGGGATGTGACGACCCCATCGCCCACGGTTGGGATATCTATTGTTTACGTGATAATAGATATTCCACCCGTGCAATCAGTCAACCCGCAGGACACCTTGTGGCGGGGTGTCGGGGAGTAGCGACCCCGCGGGAACCGAGTGCTCCCGGGGGAGGCCCCTGTCTTCATCTCCGGCTTGCCTTCACCGGCCGGTCGGAGTGAAGCCTGACGAGGACAGGACCCCCACCTCTGGCTTGCCTTAACCGGCCGGCCAGAGTGGAGTCGCGAGAGCTTTTAGCTCGAAGGGTGGATGCGAAGCGTAAGTGGCGAGTGGGCACGTGATGCTGGACCCTCAGGGAGCGCGTGATCGGAGTTTAAAGTCCAGGGACGCCTCTCCACCCTTAGCTGCTCACAATATGTTGCCCCCTTGTCGCACTATTGCAGCGACTTGTTTCGGGGGCCCATACAGTGAGAGGGCGAGTCACCACCTGCCAACATATTTTTACTTTCTTTTAGTAGAAAGGCAGGTGCCATAGTTTCCCATAGTCCCCAGTACCAGTCCATTTAGCATCCCAATCCATAGCCTAATTATTAAATTTCCATACCCTGCAATAGTCCTACATCGGCCGCGGACTGCCTAGGGCTGTATTTCTATAGTGCAGTCATGAGCAGGCTGCGGCTGGTGTCCCACAACACATTAAAAGTCTCGAAAGGGCCTCTGCGTGTTGGATCCGTGTCCCCACGTAAGCCTTCCAAAGATCCGGGTACCGTCCTTCTGGTGGTACCCGAGTATTATGGAGAAGAGAAACATAATAATAAAGGTTAGAATAAATAAAAGAAACTCCGGGAGCAACCGAATCAAACAATTTCGCAAAGCAATGATTTCCTCGTACCTGAATCCACCTTAGTATTACTGAAACAATAAAAATACGAAACACTAGACCGTTCCAAACCTTCTTTACACTAACAGACTCCTGAGGGATGGAATATAAAGCGATTTGAGTAAATCCGCGCAAGATTGAATTGGGTAAAAGTTTTCTACTAGTGTGTCAAAAAACTTATAATTCCGCTTACCGTTTGCCCTGGCTATTGAATTTCCGAGTTATTTATCGTCGGCGATAAAATAATATTAATCTCGTGGGGATTACGCTTGGATTTTATTCTTTTACCCGCAATTGTAACTTGGAAAATACCCCCAGATTATTGTGATGTTGGGCATAGCGTGGATAAGGGTAGGCCTTGGCTGTTATACGCGTTCTATAGGAACGTATTAAAGGATTATTACATATTTTCAAGATTAATTTTGAAAACAGATGTAATTGCGTTGTAATTGAAATGCAAAACAGTTATAATGAAAGATCTGATTAAATTTTTGTTTAAATTATGGGTCAAAATCAAATTACATTTCAAATGTGACTATTTGAAATGTAATTTGATTTAGATATGCTGTCATTATGTTCACGATCATCTCCCAAGAAAAACCAAATTCTACTTCAGGAGGATAAAAAGAAAGAGCGTGTGTGCCGAGCACACGTGTCAGAAGTGAAACTTCTTTGGCAATTCAAATATACCAAAATCGTCGCCTTACTCCACAACATGTCGTGACGGTATTGCAATGACGTGACGGTATTGCCATGATGTGACGGTATTGCCATAGCGCGATCTTGAAAATTTACTCTCAACGCGCCTAAAGAAGTTTCACTTGAAAATTCATTTATCAAATAATATTGCGACAAGCGACTCATCCTCAAACATATCGTCGAATCTTATCAAACCTAAGTAGTAATCAGCTGTAAAAGTTCCTCCGCGTTAGAGGCATTATATTTTCGATAACTTAGCGGAGGGTACGGAGCAATAAATAGAGAAAGAAGGACCCTTCGTATGAGCAATGGAGAAATTAGTTATGGTTTAAGAAAATAACAATACGAGCACATTCCCGGGAGGATTGGGATGTCGTTGAGCTTTTCTCGTCATGATTGTATGTTGACAATTCGCTTTTTATTTATCCAATGTTTATACATTATAGGGACATGTTGTATAGGATTTTTGGGCTCTGGTAGAAATTTTAAATGACGTATGAATATAATTTTAATATGTTTTTATCAATGTTTTCATATTAACTCAATTTTCATTGCTAAATTACAGTCCCTTGTGTAATACTCCGCAGCACTAACGACTGTTGATATTTTAAAAACAAACACAAGGCGCTAATCTACATCATTTATTACTCAACGTTACATACCTAACAACCCTAGCATAAAACAAAACACTTCTAGACCTGAATATTTTCTATAACTCGACAGCACATGGCAGCTTGCGGTTAAGAAAAACGCAACATTGCATGACTTCGTAGAGAGGTAAGTGTACCCAGTGGATTTACAGTATTAAATTGGTTCAAGCAGGGTTGTCACTTGCTGAAACTTTTTAAATTTGACCCATTTGCGTGAGAGCGAGACATGAAACTTTAAACAGGTACTTGGGTACTGGAAGTTTAAGAACATCTCGGGTATGAAGAAATTAAATTACGTCAGGTACGGAAAGCTTTTCGTGTTGTCGATTTTGGAATATTTGAGTGATGTTTTATAAATAATATATAATAGGGGCGAGGATAATTATTGCTATTGAAGGAATTTATAAATAATCTGTGTCACATCTTTGAGAATTAACGTATTTTTATTTACTATAACAAGTTTTTGATAATAGAGTGTGTGACTGTGTAAACACTAAACTTATACATTTACAACCTGAGCCGATAGGGGATGATAGTTATCTAATACATAGTATGATGTTTTAATATAAAAATATATTGAAATCAGCGTAATTATTTACATATTTATTTATTAAATGTCTAAAACAATTGTAAGAACTATCCAGTGACAACCCTATAATATCTTCGGGCTAGGGCCTTTGTCGTCTAATGTTGGGCAAGTTTATTGTCGTATCTAGAGTGGTTATTGCGTTCTATTGCTCAGGAGACTACGCAGTCACCCCAAAAATAATGGCCGTTTCACAAATTAAACGTTCAATACGTGCGGTCTGACAGAGAAGAAATTAAAGTACGTAGATACTGTATGTAGGTTATGTAGAAGGAGGCGAAATTAAAGGTGAACTTGTTGGTTTTATATTGGTTTGTGTTACAATGTTTTCATTATTCAATGCTGCATTGATTACATTTAAAGGTACTCATGGAAATTTTGCAGTGGTAAATATCATAATCATCAAAGATCATTTTCGCTTTAAACATCTACAAATTGCTATATGTAGTACAATGTGCAATGAGAGTTAAGCAGTTAACTTCACACTAAACCACTACTTCCTTCAAACATCTCTTATTATTTCGGTTGGTAGTTTTACTAAGTTTATTATACCAAAATGCTGTTACCGCTGTTAGTTAGGAACATCTCGATTATAGAATACTGACTAAATATCAATAAAATCCATTATTATTTAACATAAATGAACCCATAACCTACTTTAAAGGTTTTGTCAACAGTTCTAGTTTTACAACGTAGAAAATTACACCAACTCAATAACAAAGCCCTTGCATTACAACACGCATACAACTTTCCGTATTAAACTCCTTTTAAGGTAATTTATATCAGTTTACACATACACGTGTCTTCCATTTACTTAATCCCTAGTCTCAAAATTTTACTAAGAGATTGCAAAGTTCTTACCCCATTCCTCGTAAAGGATAATTAATGCTTATTCTATTTATACTTTGTTTATAATTTCAGTTTGATATCATTAAATGTACGAAGTTTATTGTGACTGTTCATGAGATTAATCATTGTTTGGATTTATTATATTCTTCGCGTGTTTTATTTGATGACACTTAGACTTATAATTTTGTATAATTAAAGGGCTTTTTAATGAAAGTATAAAAAAACACGTTGTCAAGCAAAGCAAGTTTGTTGAGTTTCACAGTGTAAATATTAAAACCAATTTTAGTTTTCATTTTCATGAATCCTATAAGAAAACGGAACTTTTATAAAATCGTTACAGAACTTAGAACCTCCGAACAGAGCTTAGAAATATCGTTCTATTGCAGAACTTGGATCAATAAAATGTACCTAATTTGCCTTTCAAATACTTGGAAACATAAGCGAGTTGCAAGCAAAACGCTTTGATGGTAAATACTCAAAGGCTACCGTTACGTGCGAACTATCCACTCAAGAAGTTCGCGCATTCCGTCCGCGTAATCGCCGAAAGCGAGTTCCCGAGGGACGCAACGTACCACCCTATCTTCAAC
This sequence comes from Colias croceus, assembly GCF_905220415.1. NCBI lineage: Eukaryota > Metazoa > Arthropoda > Insecta > Lepidoptera > Pieridae > Colias > Colias croceus. The sequence continues at coordinate 2,796,393 of NC_059549.1, forward strand.
ATTCTTACTCTTTAATGTATGCAAACGCATTTTGTTTCAAAGCCTAGCTCCCACAAGGACGGTGTTACTCCACAACCCTCGGGCTCCGTTCACCTCGCCAGCAAAGTTTATGAACGCCTGTATGTCACAACACACTCTTTGATCTTCTCAAATGCGAATATAATGTCGGAATCAGTTAAGAACGCTCCCTTTTCCCTTATCTGTACTCGCTTGTGTAAGTTTTTTTGTGTCTATTGAATACATTTTAGAGAATTTCCTCCGGGGCCTTTGCACGAAACAATGTTTTGTACAGACTATTGGATATGTTCGCTCGGAATGCAGATTGGAATATCGTATTTTCAAATTTGTATCCCTTTGTTTTGCTACAATCTAATAGGAAGTATAAAAGATGACGGCAAAGGGCATAATTCATAAAGGGGCTTGCATCAACGTGTCAGCTTTGTAACGACGTATAATATATCACGGGGGCATTAAAGTCAAGTTAAGCTCACAAACTTGGCGTCATCAATCCGTCTAGTGCTAAAAATACGTGTTCCAATGATGAGGGACTTGGAGGACAAAGTATCAACAGAACACATAACATGTGGCTAAACCTCTGAAATAGAATTCGACGCCAACAGCGCGATCACACGTGGCACGACCGAAAACAGATCGTTTCCTTTAAAAAACGTTAATTTGGCACTTTTTGTGAGACAAAAGTGTCATTTTTTAAGCCCGTGGGGCATGTGCCCTCTATAATGACACTACTAAGATATGCTTGAAATGTGACTCTTGCTTTCCGATATGGGGTCGGTTTTTTAGTGACTAACACATTACGGATGTTGATAATGGGACAAATTCCCGGCTGTTGTGCATTTGTATTAATTGGATTGACAACCGCGTTTTCTAACTCTACTAGGTATATGATATTCAATTAAATAATAATAATAATTTGCTATTTACTTTTATTTATGAATAATAAAATGCTTTAATATCGATGGCATATTAAATAGCAACAAACAAAATTAGAAGCATAGATAGTAATGCTGATATTATCATTATCAGTTTTACAAATATTTTAACAGTAGCTTTTTACGATATCATAGTAGGTAACACCCAAAAACGTATTATTACAAATCTTAGAGATTTAATATACTCGTAGTAAGTCTTATCAAATCACTAGGTTTCCACCCGCAGCTTCGCCCGCGCAGTCAAAGAAAAACCCGCATAGTTCCCGTTCCCGTGGGATTTCCGGGATTGCGTCATTTTCCCGGGATAAAAAGTAGCCTATGTCCTTTCTCGGGTATCAAAATATCTCTATACCAAATTTCATGCAAATTGGTTCAGTAGTTTAGGCGTGATTGAGTAACAGACAGACAGACAGAGTTACTTTCGCATTTATAATATTATAGTACATATGGATTACAATCATCTTTAATCTACACGAAACAATGAGTATCAAGTTGCGTAAAATAAACCGACCTTATTACAATACATTCTCATATATACGAAAAGTATGAACCGAAATTATCCGCATTAAGTTATTAAGAACAAAGGCGAAGTATATTAATAAAATTCTTACGAAAGCCCGCGAAGTAGTTCCCAACAGAAGATTAATGATTATTGCTTTCTTAATTATGACCTTTTATGCTACCGATAAGAGGAAATAAATTCAAAACGAAATTTTTGATTGTACCGCGATATGTGTTAAGTTCCTTTGTTTTAGAAACTATAAATTCTTTTGAAAAGAACGCAATTTTTACAGAAGAAAAATAAATAACGCGTTATTTAACATGCGATAAGTTTTTGTTTGTTTTGTATAAATATAATATATTAAGGTTCGTACAACTACGGTAGGTATAACTGAATTAGATTTTTTTTGTTGCAGTAGGTATAACTAAAAGTTTCTTTATTGCTTTAATACCAACGGTGCTATTTGGAACACTTATTAAGAGACAAGAGTGAAGCATTACCATTACGCATTTTCAGCTAATTGCTAGACTTTTAAAGATAAACAAAAATTCCAATCCATTTATGTTTGTCATAGATTTTTGCTTTTTAACCGACTTCAAAAAAAAGGAGGAGGTTATCAATTCGGCCGGTATATATATTTTTTTTTTTTTTTTTATGTATGTACACCGATTACTCCGAGGTTTCTGAACCGATTTACGTGATTCTTTTTTTGTTCGATGCACGATGGTGTCGAATTGGTCCCATAAAAATTTTATTCGGCTAGGCCCAGTAGTTTTTATTTTATGAGCATTTTTGTCTGTACTCGATGACTTAATTGGAATGTAGCAAGTAACTTTGATTCACTTCCCGGTAACCGATTGAGCTGAAATTTTGTATAAGTGTGTAAATTGGATAGCGATGAAACATTATCATGACATAGAGCTGATTTGATGATGGAATCGGAAGGTGGCCATAGGAACTCAGTAATATATTGACTCAACTTTATCGAGTTTGGGCTCGTTTGATTCGTGTTGAAAATTACACTAAAAAGTATTAAATAAAATTAACTGCGTTAAAAACAACCGACTTCAAAAACGGAAAAGTAAAAAATAAAAAAGATTTGATATTATTAATTACTACATATTATTTAGATGTGCTATTTATTAAATAGGTTTGAAGTCGGTGCCAAACACTAAGCACTTAGTATTAGGCCCGTGCACCGACATCAAACCTATTTAATAAATAGCACATCTAAATAATATGTAGTAATTAATAATATCAAATCTTTTTTATTTTTTACTTTTCCGTTTTTGAAGTCGGTTGTTTTTAACGCAGTTAATTTTATTTAAGTAACGGTATGAAATTCATTCTAAGCGCGGCGACACTGCTGCCTGCAGACGCAACGCGCAGCGCATTCATAGATGTTCATAGAAACAAGTGTTGTCGCTTGCAGTTTGCTGTTGCAGTTTGCGGTCTGCGGCCCGTCTCGGACTTGTACCTTTAGATTTTCTCTATGGTTTTAACCTAAAATACTGAGAAAAAAAAATATTCATAATAAACTTCCAAATAATAAGGAATATAGCTTTCATAGAGTCGTCGTTTGCCCCAATTCGTGACGTTTGATGGATGGCCCTTCGTCGCTTCACTAATAAATGTAAACAAACGTTTTTTGCTGAAGTTATTAATGGACACGGAATTAATAAGTTTAATTGTTTGGGATTCTTTCTTAACATGAAAATAGATTAATGCAGTTTTAGTGGTATTAATTATTCTATGTATATCCCGAATATAATATAGGTACTCACTTTAAATACTTACCTATTATAAAGAGGTAAGATTTGTAAGGAATTGGCCAAAGTACTGGATGGATTTTGATGAAACTTTACAGATCACACAGTCATCACAATAGTAACATAATATGAGCTAGGTATAGAAATACATTATTTGCCCGCGGGCGCGGGTGAAACCGCGTGGCATTGCTAGCTATTTTATATTAAAGGAGTGTGTAGCTTGGTGTTAATTTTGTTAGTTTTTTATATACTGATTTATTATACGATGAATACTATTATTAAAATAAAATATAAATTGGTAATATGAATCACTATAACCGCAAAACACATCATTAGTGGATATTTGACTTCTGTAAAAAGGATTTAAAAGCTTTTATAGTTTAAGTATTTTAACGAGATCATGACTAATAAAATTGTAAAAAAGTATTTGTTGAGAAATCATCAGGTTATTGAATAATTATTTATCGGAAGTTTCGTTAAAATATTTCTAAGAACCAACATAAGCTAAGGATAGCGGGCATAAGCGAGCGACGTTCAATATAGAGGACCTACATAAAAGTCAAATATATAACATACCTACCTATTATTTTATTATTTACTCACAAAATAATCAAAATATTGCAATAACACATCGTGTACATTCGTATTTTATTTATTCAATTAGACGCGCATATCATTATAAAACAGTAATTATATATACCTAACATACATGTATAACAATCTCAGCAATATAACAAATAAAAAGAGCATGTGTGCCGAGCACACGTGTCAGAAGTGAAACTTCTTTGGCAAAATTCAAAGATACCAAAATCCTCACCTTACTTCTTGACGTGATACATGCCGCGACTTTAAAATTTTACACTCAACGCACCTAAAGAAGTTTCACTTAAAAAATGTTCTTTTAAATGAAAAAAAAAAAACTATGTATTAATACATAATTGTACCAAAAGAAATTAGATCAAAACACAAAAACAATATAGTTATCCGCTCCGCTTACGTCACAAGGCACAACCTAATCCCTATCTGGCCAATGACTCGATGCCATCAGAATAAGCACTAACTTTTAATTGGACTAAAAATCCTTATAAAGACTTCAAACAAACTACGGACTTGTTATCCAATGATTCCCGGATTATGTGTCATCAATTAAAAAGTTTGTTCGAGAGTTAGCAGGCTAGTGACGTCATCGTGTAACATTGGTAAAAAATAATGAAGGCTCGTGAACTTATTTTTGTAAAAAATACATAAAATTATAGTATAATTTATTTTGTTTCCCGATGAGTAGACTCTGGAGGCCTTCAAGAGAAGAGATAACGGATATCATAATATCTTCGCTTAGCAGCAGGCGCGATCGTGGTCAAAGCTTCCCTATTGTTCGGAAAAAAACAGGTAAGTAACATAGGTCACTACGCTCAACAAATAAAAAGAGTATGAACAAAATTTGTTCATACTCTTTTTATTAACTTCAACAGCATATTTAATTTGCTGTTGAAGTTTAGTGGTTTTTAAATAAATTATAATTTGTATGTTTACTTGTATTTCATAACCTATTCATTTACAAATATATTCTCCGGCATTGTGGCATTCTACATTTCGTTTGCGAAAATAACTTTTTATCTATTTGGTTAATTACCACGCCAACCACTTAACGTTTGACTGTATAATATAGGGTCATTGTGCCTGTTCGCGTCCATGTGCCTATTCGCGTCCATTTTGCGGATATCTTTTAGAAAATTCACGAAAATAAGTATACTTTAAGTAAAATTGTAATAAGAAAAATTACCGATAATACCTCAATGTATAAGAGATATGCACACATATTCAAAATATGCCTGTGCACCGCCTATCCTATTTAAAAAAAATATTTAATTTTGGCTATAAAACGAGAGAGCTAAAACGCGCGGGAAAAATAGTGCGCAGCGTCGCGTTTGACGGTAAGTATCTTATTGTTAAATGTGAATTTTTGAATATGTAACTGTTTCTTTACTTTGCTAACAAAACATGGAATAGTATGGATTATAAATCAGCTTATTTATTTTACAATTAATAGCTAAAATAAGGTGGACGCGAATTACTACACCGAATTTGTACAACTTCCATTTTGCGTCCACGGTGGGCGCAAACTAGACCTATAGGGCATAACAATAGAACATATTGCGTCCACATTGTTTTTCATTACGTAGCAATGAATTGTTTGTTAAAATAAGTAATTAAAAATTGATAGTAAATTTTTGATGAAGAGTACATGTTGATAATTTGAATTTTCATTAAAATTATTACTACTATAACTATTTTTTCATTTTAAAATGGGTATTCTAAGAATGAGACTAGTATCTTTGAGAATGAGAGTCTTTGTTTTTTGTTAATTTTTAGTTCTATTAATGATGAGAAGATAAATATAAAAAAGTTTTTCCAGTTTCCTTACAGTGAATTATAATAATAATTATGTTGATTTTAGTTCCGAACCTCAAAGAAAAATCCTTGTAGGATCACTTTGATATCCGTCCGTATATGTATGTCCATCTGCCGGTCTGTCTTTCTGTCAAGACCCTTTTTCTCAGTAACGCGTGGAGGTATAAAGCTGAAATTTATATTGAATACTCAAGTCTACGGTCCCTTGAATCAGTCAAAAAATCAAACTTATAAGCCAAAGCAATCAAAAGATACAGCCGTTTATGCTGCAAATTTTTGCAAATTTCGACATTCGCAAGGGAATCAAAACCTACAGGGTACTTTCCGTGAACACAGACACTTGAAGTTCGATACGAAGCAACTTCTTATAGCACAAATAAGGGAAACATTGAAAAAAGAATCATTTACAGTTAAAACATATGAAAAAAAAAACCTGTTAATACGGAACCCTCGGTGTACGAGTTCCACTCGCTTTTGGCCAGTTTTTATTAAATAACTATATTCGCAAATAAATAATTTATTAAAATCTCATTTTTATTTGCATTTATCTGATAAAATATCACCCAATACACTCTTAATTCCTTTTCTAAGCTGGTGGTCGCGAACTGGTCCACGGGTGGACGCAAACTGGAATTTTTGGACGCGAACTGGGTAAAACGCCTAATTCTGCTATTTGTCTAGATAAATAAAAACCACATGATTTTTTCAACACAATTGAAAGTAAATCTTAATATAGACTATGTAATGAACTCGTTACATAAATTTTGCGTTGAAATTTGTACTGGAACATTTTTATTTTCTCCTTCAAACTTTCCAACTGCACTAAGTGGACGCGAACTGGCGCAATGACCCTAATCTGATTAACTTAAAGATAAGACATTTCAAATTATTATAAACAAAACTCAAAGGAACAGATGGCAATTTAGGTATACGCAATTTAAGCAATTTAGGCAATAACAAAAACGTGAAATCTATACTAATATTATAAATCTGAAGAGTTTGTTTCTTTGTTTGTTTGAACGCGTTAATCTCAGGAACAACTAGGTAAAAGGATAGCACATTCGTCGAGGAAGGCTATAAGCTATATTGTATCATCACGCTAAGACCAACAGGAGCGAATCTACGCGGGTGAAACCGCGGAGCGCAGCTAGTGCAATATATATTTATATTTAGCCATGTTATACGTGCACCACTCTTCCAGGAAGCTCTAAAGAACCTTAAATATTCATTACAATGCTCAGAAGCTCTTAAACTTTTCAAAGTAACGCTGCACAAAAGTTTTTAACGTATAATAATCGATTCCTGTACAGGTAAACAATATTCTTTTATACATGCTTGTAGAGCTCATAATGTTTAGAAGAGTGCTATAGTAGGAGAAAATACACAAAGGTAACTTTCTTGACACTAACGTCGTCTTTATTTTTTATCGCAACTTTGTAATTTAACTCATAGGTACACGCAAAATTGTATTGAGTTAGAATTGAGCATACTATTAATTTTAGCTTAAAAACTTATAAGTTTAACTAATTATAAAATGTTTTTTAAACAAAATATCGTATCATAACATAATTTATTATCTACTAGTAAAAACAAAAATAGCTAAATAGCATCTCCTATAATATTATTATATATTTTCAAAGAGCTTACCATTATTTTTACAAAAACATGAAAAACGTGCTGTTTTTCATATAATATTTACAAACAAATCAGATCTGAAGCGTCAGTTATAAAAGAGCAAAATCCACAAGGATATACATTTTTCGGTTCCAAAAATATCAAATGTCATGAAAAATAATGACGGGCTTAAACGTTCACGGTCTAATTTTGTACGAAATTCACCTAACGGCCGAGTGTACACTGAGCTGTAATTATTCCAACTCACTGTAAAAGATAAGTCTTCTTATAAGGAAGTTACCCGAAATAGATATTTTTACGATGCACATTCGCCCTTATAACAGGGTAACAAAGCTCAAATTATTATAACAAGTTTCCACGCAGTAAAATTTACATGTCATAAATGTTATTTAGCTCTGAACTTACTAATTAGAAGGAGTCTTTTTTGGTAGCGTCAACAAATGAAACTGTTACCATGGACCCAATAAATTTAGATTATATTCGTCCATGCTGTTACGGATACGTTTGAAACAACAAGCAGTGTATAACGATTTTTTTCAGTAGGTGTAAATATTTTTTTAGGTAAATATTTTATTTATTTAACACTATTATTATAGTTTTACAAAAAGGGAAAAGAACATAACAATTCTCATACAGCGTTATATTATGAGTATTATTGTTTCTTTTTCATTAACTGACAATGGGTTATTGAATAGTAATTATACTTATCCAAGAATTTGGATAAGTTGATACAAATGAAAGAGTTATAGTTAGTCTGTGTTCAGGAAAGCAAAATTATAAAAAAAAATCTACACTTTTAGAAAAAGCACATTTCAAAAGAAATAATTTATTCGAAACTAGTGGTCCGCCCCGGCTTCGCCCGTGGTACATATTTCGCATTAAAAGGTACCCTATGTCCTTTCTCGGGTATCAAAATAATATCTCCATACCAAATTTCATGCAATTGGTTCAGTAGTTTAGGCGTGATTGAGTAACAGACAGACAGACAGAGTTACTTTCGCATTTATAATATTAGTATGGATTTGAAATGATACAATACGTAACGTGTTTTTTTATGTTTACAAAGTTTATACATTGTTGTTGTTGTCGGTACATTTTAGTTAAGAAGCCCTTCTCCCGCGAGTCCTCGTCTCACTTTTAATTAGTTGTGAGTTGTTATTATTGTAAATTAAAATGTGCCCATAAAAATTACGCACCACCTCGTGTTGCATTACTTATATTATATAATTTTGCGCGGTATATTTTCGTACACAGCGAATATAGTTTGTAGGTACAGTAGAAATTTTTTTGTCTCTGTAATTACCTACGTCCTTGGTAAAAAATATTTTATAATGAACAAGACCCAATTATAATGTAATATAAGTTTGGAGGATCGAAGTGGGGAGGATGGGATTTGGGAGGATTTGAGTTGGGAGGATGGTAGTTGGTAGGATGGGAGGGGTGAGGATGGCTATGAGGAGGATGGCGATGGGGAAGATGAAAGTATGGAGGATGGCTGTGGGGAGGATCGCTATGGGGAGGACCAAAGTAGGGAGGATGTGAGTGGGGTGGTTGGGAGGATGGGAGTTGCGAGATGCGGAGGAGGATAGGCGTGGAGAGGATGGCTGTGGCTATAATTAACACATAAAATTCATGGAATGATAGATACTCTAAAACTCTAAAATATAATTGAATCATCTAAAAAAGGCAACAAAAATGTTAATCTTGCATTTTCTTCTCAAAATTGCGTAAGTTTTACAAAAATCAACAAGTTTTTAAACTTTTTTCAAAAATTAAATTAAACTACAATAATACTACTTATGCAAATGGTCGCATGGAAAAAAATAGTATTTAGAACCGGTCTTGAAGAATATCAATATTGTGTACTACATTTCTTAAAACATTTGGGATATTTTCGTCGTATTTTCATCCAAGGCAGCTTATAATTATGAACCGTTGTCCCGAGAATTAATGCCTATGTTCATCAAAAAAACATTTGTAGGTATGTAAATGAACACATGCTTCGACTGGAACGCGAGCAAAATAAAATTAAATCATATTTTTTAAAAGATTGAGTAGGTACATATATTTTCTTTGAAAACCATTGCGAAGAAAAGCTTCTGTAGCCTTTTTTTTTTTTTTTTTGAGTGGGGAAATCTTGCATAGATACCCACGGCCTCCGGGGGAAAGGGCCGCGGGTTATGTCGGATTCCTACCGACCAAAACCCCACTGTGTTCCGTCAAGCCACATAAACGACGGGGCCACGGGTATAGGTACAATTCGTCCGTGACAAGCTTCTGTAGCCTAGCTACTAGTTATTATTCTGTGGCCAAGGTGCCTTCAAATCTGTGCTTAATTTTTTAATTAAAATCTTTGCGGTGCATAGATTTTTCTTTATTTATCTACCTAGCTCATTGGCCATTGTGACAATGATATAATAGGGCCTAGGGGTTGTTAAAATGCTATATCATTCCGTAAAATATCGCCACTCACCACCTATAAGTCTTCCTGTTACTGGACATAGAGGAATATGGTTTTCGGGGTCCTGTTTGTTTGTAGTGTTTTTATCTTCAATGCAGTCGACCATCGCATCTTCGTTATCACTCCAAACATCATCTACAACCACCATTAATTGATCCAAATCCTCTTGCTTGGACCCCAACTCCCGCGGAGGACAATTATCATAATTTACGTAGATTGGGCTTCTAGGGTTAATTAGGGTTAAATTACCTCTAATGATGGACAATAAAAACACATTTAATCATTATCTACCTATAAGTATTATTAGTTAGACAACAATATTATGTACGGTCTACTAAATGCTGACTACGGCGACTGAATTTCAAGCAAGTAAGTAGTTAGTAACTTAGTAGGTATAAAGACTACCGAAACTATTGCAATAATACTATACAAAACCTAAAGAACGCATATGAGAAGGGACTTTTGGAAAAATCTGAAGGTAGCATTAAAAAGACTTGGGATGCAATTAAATATATCTGTAAGTTAAACAATAAAACATCGTCTTATTTTGACATTTTCAGCTCTGACCAGAATTCTACTCGGACCCTGAACAAAGTTAATGATTATTTCGCAAATATTGGTGAACAACTAGCTAAAGAAACGATGAAGCAAATCAATAAAACGGAGACTGAATTAGTTCTATTAGCTGCAAATTTAGATGAATCACACACAAATCCTGATAAGTCATTTTTTATAAACCCTACTAATGAGTTAGAAGTGAGTGACATAATTTCAAATTTGAAGAATGACTCCGCTCCCGGATGGGACGGAATAAATTGCCGTGTTATCAAACTTGCTAAATCCGATCTTTCTGCACCAATCACACACATATGCAATCTTAGCATTTCCACTGGTATAGTCCCCTCTCATATGAAATTAGCAAATGTTTGCCCAATACACAAAGGTGGAGATACTTCTAGTTTAGCGAATTTCCGACCTATATCACTTTTAACAATAGTTTCAAAAATAATGGAAAAGCTAATAAACAAAAGATTGCTTAAATACCTGGAACAAAATAAAATGCTTTCAGTAAATCAGTACGGATTTCGTAATGGCAAGTCAACGGAGGACGCCGTCACAAATCTGGTGGATTTCATAACTATGAGACTCGACGGCGGGGAGAAATGTGTGGGCGTCTTCCTTGATCTTGCCAAAGCTTTTGACACGGTGTCCAGACCCATCCTGCTGCGAAAGTTGGAGTTGTTTGGCATTAGGGGTACTGCACTCGACTGGTTCACGTCATACCTATCCAACCGAGAACAAAGCGTTTGCCTGGGTGAATACCTAAGTTCTCCCGCTGCAATAAGATACGGAGTTCCCCAGGGCAGTGTCTTAAGTCCTACGCTCTTTCTTCTCTACGTAAATGGACTCTGTTCACTCAAACTCAACCAGGCTAAGATTTTTGCTTACGCAGACGATACCGCTGTGATTTTCCACGGCAGGTCTTGGAGGGAAGCGTATAGCGCTGCAGAAACCGGAATGCAAACTGTCGCCAACTGGCTCCACCACAACTTGCTTAGCCTCAATATAGGTAAAACCAAACTTATGAATTTTAATATAAGCAATAGGACCAATGCCCCGAAAGAATTATCCCTAACAATACATAGATGTCAAAATGACACTTCCAACTGCAAATGTACTGCTCTGGAAAATGTCACCTATATAAGGTATCTAGGTGTGATTATTGACAAACACCTTACCTGGAATTTACAAACTGATTTAGTAAAGACACGTGTGAGAAAATTAACCTACATTTTTAGAAAACTAAGACTAATTGCAGATATCAAAATGATCAAAATGACTTATTTTGCACTTTGTCAATCTATTTTAAACTACTGTCTCGTCTCTTGGGGTTCCGCAAAAAAATGTCATCTTATAAAAGTTGAGCGCGCGCAAAGAGCAATTCTTAAAACCATATTTAAAAAGAATTTAAGATATCCAACCAAAGAATTGTATCAAGAGGCTGGTATACTAACGGTGCGTCAGCTATATATACTAGCAGTAATTCTAAAATTCCATAAAATAGCTCCAAACACAATTATAACGAACGAACGCACTCGAAGAAATCCTGCATGGAGGAAACATAGCTGTAATATGTCTTTCGGTAGCAAGGCGTTTATATTCATGGGACCTCACTTATACTCCATAATTAACAAAAAACTAAATATCTTTCCTATGACCAAGTTCCGCTGTAAAAAATATGTTACAAATTGGCTATTAAATCTAGACTACTTAGAAACTGAAAATCTCGTTACAATAATATCTTGATTAAAATATAAATTCAAACATTTACCGACTATTAAAATAATCACTCATACAACATCTACACATACACATACACACACACACACATATACACGCACGCATACACACACGCACATATGCACACTTAATATTTAAATGGCAATTAAACTTTGAAATATTTTTATGTACCTAATACGGCGAAAGAGATTGAGCCCCACAACACAGGGGATCCTAGTGTGGGGTTCAATGCAGCACATGTAACTATATTATGTAACATTTCTTGTAATTAATAAAGAAATTTTTCAATTTTCAATTTTCAACTTATAATTAACGAAAATAATTATTATAAAGTCCTAAAATTCTAAAATGACTCTTCGTCTAGGCGAAAATCATCATCATTATCATAATTAGGTATAATTATCAATAAGTAAAATAAATCATAAGATATGTTTTTTTTTAAGTTCCGCACACAAAACAATGCAAACGCTAAAATAATATCAATGAAAATACATAAATGAATATATTCAGAATTTGATGTTATTTATTTATGCGCCATCTATTACATTTGTGTCGTACTATCTGTGGAAATAAAAATGTGTACGTAATCAATTAGTTTCGATGCTGAAGCCTAGATGGCGCGCTATAAAACACTTAATTTAGTACAGCGCCATCTATTCATTTTTATCGGAACTTTTACGTACCTTAACTAGGTCACTTTATAATTACCATGCGCCCATATCATAGTAGTACGACATGAAATTCATAGATGACACTAAAATAAAATGGTAGGTTAGGTTTTAGAGCTACCAATTTCATAATCTTTGGTTGGGTTTAGTGAAGTGAGTTATGAGAGGTGGAGTAATCAGTAATGCATAAAATCAAAAATGTATTAACATATTGTGAATAATATGTGATAAAACACAAAAATTTTTGATTTTCTTGTAAAAAATTGCGTAACTACCTAGGTAGGTACACAAAACTTTTTGCCTTGTTAGAAAAATTGACACGAATCAGAAATTAAACCTTTTAAGTTTTAACATTCGATCATCAATCATATCCGTTCCACCATTTATTCCAGTTGCTTTTAAAGGGTTGGAGACAAATCGTCGCGACTCGCGCCCTTACAGGGGTGTACACGACGTGGTACCTACGTCACTGCTGATTCGTTACGGAATACAGGACCGGAATTTATGTTTGTATTTATTTGATAAATAATTGTATACCTAATAATAGGCAGTAATACAAATACTTAGGAAAGGGGTTTGAAACTTTTTGTATGGACGCTGGCATATCGACCCGCGGCCATTTTGATTTTTTTTCAAAATCGCGGCGCACGATTAAAGTGGTATGTATGGATAGAGGACACATAGACGAACAAAAAATGTCTCATAACATAGTACCCTAAAGCGTCACATTACCGAGATATTTGGAGGTAAATAATATTCACTTATGAGTACGACAAACACTAAAAATAGACTTATTACGTGTCTAGGTATGCATGATATTATCTCCAACTAATCACTCCCAGGTAGATTATTATTATTACAGGAAGAAAGTAGGTATTCATTACATTACTTACATTTTTATGTAATGTATGTATGTTTTTATGTAATGAATCTACCTACTTATAATTACCAATAAACTGTTATTTACGGCGGCGGGTTTGATATGCCAGAAAGTTTCAATGCCCTTTTTTTGGGATGTTTTTTTCATGATTTTTGCTTAATATAGGTAAAACGTTATTATTATTGAACACAGAAATAAACAGTCGCTGTGCATATTATTTTTGATCACATTTTTTAACTGTATTTTTTTCTTTTTACAGGAGAACGGAGCTACAGTGACATGCGCTTCAGGACTAATGCACCGTCCATAACAAATAAAAATATGCTTAATTGATTAATTAATTATTTATTAGTTGGTATATGAATTAAATACTTTGTGTTGTAATAACTACTAGACGGATTTGGATGAAACTTAGGTATAAGTATCAGAGTAAAACAGGAGCTATGAATTTTTTTTATTTTTCACGTGGGTTCGTCAGCGGGTAAAATCGAGCCACAATCGAGGAGTGAGAAGAACGGAGTGTTATTCCATATTATGATATTATGTTAACACTTAAATTGCTAATATTTACATCCTAGTTTTATTTTCACAAAGCTGAAAGCACGAGACCATTATTTTAAATTTTAATGCATTTAAGCGCGTCACACACGGTGATAATATTTTATGTTAAGATTCTGTCATATAAAATATTACAGTATCTTAAGGTATCCGCTTATCCGGTACCTATCAGCGTTCTCACCATCATTTTTCTTTTTGTCATTGCGTACCTACTAAGACCCCTGTAGAACCGCCATCCTGTTACAAATGACCCGAAATTTTGTGTCAGTGTTTCGGGTCATATGTAACAGGATGGCGGTTCTACAGGGGTCTCAGTACGCAATGACAAAAAGAAAAATGATGGTCAGACGCTGATACCGGATACCTTAAGATACTGTAATATTTTATATTAGAGAATCTTAACATAAAACTATAATATTATAGCATATATTCGTCCATGATTATAGTATCTTCACCGTGTGTGACGCGCTTAACATTTCATATGAAACTTCAGACAAATAAGTAGCGACTACTGCGAATATCTGCCTTCGTGATAATTTCATTAGAATAGGTACATAATAATAAACATCAAACCATTTAAAATATGCCATATTAAAGTCCAGATATGCACAATAGCAGCAACTATGTCTATTAACAGCATCATGGCGCCGGCTCTGCCTGATCCCTTTGTAATCTTATTACATTTAGTTAAAGGGTAGAATTCGATGTATCGCACATCAATACCACTTACAAAGGCAGATATGCCTCGATGGATTCGAATCCATAGCACCCTCGAGTTTAGTGCCGGTTTTGAGGGCATTTCATTAATATGCGTCATGTTATATCTACTTTCCTGGATATGTAGGTACATACTGGTCTTTAATTGTCTAACTGGATTAGTATTAGGTGTGTTAAATCTATAGGATAAAATCTTTGGGCACGTGATAATTAAGTAAGTACTTGCTATCGGGAAGACTATTCAGGGATTATTTTTTTAATTTTCACTTGATATAACATGGAACAGTAAAATGACCGAATGCAAAAAAAAACTTACTTATATTGGATCGCAATTATAGCCTCAATTAACTGTCCTTCACAATGTGGAATATTAAAATAAACTACCTATAAGTAGGTAGTTAAAGCGAAGTCTCACGACCACCTGAAGGATGATAGATAAATTAAATCTTAATTAGTATTTAGTACCTATATTATTCTGCGTTTAATTACATATTCTTAGAAGATTTAACCTATAAAAATAAATTAATACTTAGGTACCTACCTATATACCTAATTCAACCTCATACGAGTTACACGCGTAACTCGTGTGCCCTCATCATAGGATAATATTCGCGTGTATAAAGAAAATTTCTAGTACATTCCACCAATACATAATTATTATGTTCTAATAATAAATAGTTTAGTAGAATCAAGTAATTGAGTCTCAAGACGCGGCCAAACTTCTTCAATCGTCTTCTTCTTTCTAAGAAAAACAGACGAGTTGAGTGAGCAATAAGAATCACTACGTCACAGCTAAAACATCAGATATTTCGGCACTCGAGATCCTCATCAATCAAAATAATATTAGCTCTCATAAAATCTAAGCCATCGAGGCAAGCCACGCGATCCAGTTTACTTTGCCGAAACCTCTCAATAACCTCTCCCTATTATTTACAATGGAAAAATAATCAAAATGAAAGATTGTTTTCGGACGTCCAAATAGTTTTTGCAGGCGCGATTTTTCCTGAAAGATAACTCTAATATTTTACGGCGGACTGTGGAAATGAGTGACGCCAGGATTGATGAGGACTCAGTTTGTTATTTGAAAAAGCGGCCCATTTCTACTGTTAGTTGAGACTTGAGATATATATCAATGGGAACGTCAACAGAGCACAAAATTAAAGTCAATAATACTTACGAGTTTGTATTGAGTTCTTTTCTAGAGCAAGAAATTCGGGTGTACCTAGTTGCAGCTTTTAAATATTAACAAGAAGTTTTTCTATGAATGTAGTGATAAATGCAGAAATGAAGAGTTCAATTTGTAGTTACTCGTACAAAATATAATTTTTCAGTTATTACATTATTATTTAATAATCTATGAATTCCGGGTGCAATTTCATCGAAAGAATTTTTTTATGGAAAAAAAAAGATAAAATTTATTTCATCCATATAGTTAATATTATGTACTGACTTATATTTCTAAGATTTCTAGATATTGGTAATTTATTACGATGAAATTAGCTATCCTATGTAGAGGCATTATTTTGTACGTGTAATTTTATTTTTGTCAATTATTAGTAATAGTTTACTGCAAGCGCACTCAAAGGTATCTTATGGTTCCCGTATACCACTAATTAGCTTTTGCCAGGATTTAAAAGCATTTTCATACTAAGATAACGAAATAAGAGATTTCAAACTATTACACGACACACCACGTTTCTTACGATACCTGCGGGCTTCCTCTTACACTTGGTAAAATATTTTACACTCTAATTGTTTTCTTTACGACATCACGTAGTTGTTTTAGAAACAAGAAAATGTCAAGAGGATTTTGAGTGCACATTACAAACTTTAATCTCACTAGCCTACGTGTGGAATTATGCGACGTGAATAATAAATAATAATTAACTAATTAAGTCAAAATATAATAAAGCTCAAAAAGTATATTCATAATTTATCAGCACTAGATTTTAAATGCTCATAACTTCATCATATTATGATTGCATCTTGCATTTCGTACTTAAAATGATAATTATGATAGGTAGTTCGGTTACCAAATACAACAAATTACCTATAGATACCGAAGGCTATTTTTTTATTTTTATCTGGAAACCGAGTGCTTATAGTTGATAAATAGCGTGGTCAACATGTCTTCTTGTATTAATTTCCTTGAATCATAAACAGTATGATGATGACATATTGTAAAATTAATATGATGCTACGCAATAAAAACTATAATATTTTTAATAAAGTCGAGCGAATCTGCCCGTTATTAAAGTCGATGCGAGACCGATGTTTATAGGAAAACAACGTCGCACGTGCTATAAATGGTATCACATTTTTAGCTTACTTTATTGTGAACCAATATACTGATTTGCCTGGGGCCTAACCAATAAATAATATCCTCTATAAAAAGACAGGAGACATTACATAGCCTATTTCATTAGATAAAAGTTGGATAAAAGATTTAGTCCGAAAGTATTAAATTATATTAAATGAAGAGAGAAAAAATAAAAAATAAGTTATTAAAAAATGAACAGTAATTAATAGTTACCTAACAAATGTTTTACTAACGCTAATTAGAAAATATAGAACCGTGAAAATTATATTCGCCTAGCATTATTTACATCTATAAACTCCGTATGCAAAAATTGCTTTGTGAATGTTTCAGGCGTAAAAAATTAAACGAGTGCAGTTACAAAATATTTTGTATTATATTATAATATAATTATGTATAAAATTTTGTTTAAACATTCTACCTAGATTGTAAATAAATAAATAAAGTATAATCATGTGTATCTCCCAATATTTCCTATTAAAGTGTCAATTAAATAATATATTCACTAAGTATTTACGTATAACTAAGAAATTGCAATTTCGCTTAGTTAAAGCATCAGTAAGATAAAAAAGCTAAGGTGGAAAAAATATCCATTTCGAAACGAGCTTTACAATGGATTCCTTTGATAGTTAACTTTCAATAAACAGAAGAATTGCTTTGAATTCAACCCTCGTTTTAAAGCCAGTATTGATAGTCGAAATGTTTTAACAAAATTAACCTTCTGGGATCTATATAGGTCTATTGACAGGGACCTTTACTCCCTATAAATATATACAAATGGCCCTCGGTTTTTTAATAAGAGGGTAAGCCGAATATTAGACTAATATCGGAGTGCAAACCTATGTTACCCTCACAGTATGAAGGCGTATGAGTATTTTTTATGTTTAGTTATTCGACTGAATGGCTATCCATAATGTAGATTACATAAAATCAGCATTTCGTTACTTAGAGTTATAGCAATGCGTACTAAGATAAATTATTCGTTATTAAATTTATTAATTTATATTATTCACTTAACTTCGTTATTAATTTATAAGTGGCAATGGTATTGCCATTCATTGCTACTTATAAATAACGAAGTTTTTGTAATTGAACATGCATTTAGTACATTTTAATAAAACAAAAACACACATTAATAAAAAATACCATCGCTTAATTTTATCCTTTTAAATTTATTTATTTAAAAATCGCATTACGGTAGTTAAGTTTACGCAAACCGCTGCTATAAAATTAAATATCAATATAAATTAGGTTAAAAACCTAAATTTTTAATAGGATTAACTTTCTCAGTCATACCCACACTAATCCTTCGTTTCTTAGCGATAATCCAAAAAAACGCATCCACCCCACAATGCAGTTAATATTAAAATATTGCATACAGCCCATGCATTTTTTTACTGAGCCAAAACATTGGCTTACCCCAAACTATCACCCCACAAAAATAATACAAGTAAGTATTTGTACTCAGTTTTTATGCCTCGGGGAGAAATTGCTCATTTAAATACTGAGTAATATGCGAAACGTGACTTGGATATTATTAATAGTATTATTTTGTAGTTTAAGAAAAAGATAAAACAGTTGCAATGTGCGTGTTATAAAAAGGGTATGAACGTACGAGATGCCTGATGCCTGGTGTACAAGATGCCTGGATGGATGCCTTGTCAACTCGAAGTATCAATGGTAAAATTATCATGTAAAATGGATGAATGTGTTATTAAATTATCAACGAAACGAAAAAAAAAAACTAAGACTGGAAAGTTTCAGTCCATCTACCTAATACTTAGTACTATATTTATTATTTTGTACCAATTTTTGTGAATATTTTTACGAAAATAGAACAATTATTATTGTTATAAAAAAGCTCCGTCATTATATTTGGAAGACCATACAAAAGTTTCATTGTTCAACTTAATTTTTGATTATTGAAGTGACAAAAGATTTTGTTTACAAAATAGAAACTCTTGTTTTACAATTTTGTTTGTTCTGACATTATAAAAAGCTTCATAACAATTTTTTTGTCATTGTCGTTCTTCATGACGTTAATAAATTAGGTACCTCCTAAATAAATGAATTCAATTTGTAGGATATACTTACCTGAGGCTGAGATTGAATTAAATAAGTAGGTACAAAATATTTTTAAGAACAAGTGTTGTCGCTGTTTTATTAACGACCTATTTCACACAATATTTTTTATTAAGCTCCCAACGAATGCTCTACAAAACCTATTTCCAAAAAAATTATACAAATAAAAACGTTATATAAACGTTATTAATAACAAATTGACATGATTTCATAATTTAATTCTTCTCTACAATAACGGTTAAGATTTGGAACTAATCCAAATGAGAGTTAAAATACATGAAATATAATAAAAATATCGAATCATGTGATTATACCTATCGTCTTCCTTGTCTTGAAAGCAGTGCACTACTCCCAGCTCCACTGTATTCCGTCAAGTCGCTTTCATTTTGGCCATAGACAAATACACACATAAATATAACGGCTTACGTAGTAAACTTTATCGTTAACCCAAATATCTTTAATATGAATCGTCAAAACACTCCCTCATATCATTGCTGCCAACAAATTACTTATCCTTTATATTGCGTTTATTGTACCAATTCGTTTATCAAATAAAAAACGCTGTTATCACAGTAATAAAACAATTCCCACAGAGAACAATCAAGTAATGACGCTGTTAAAACATTAAAACGTTTTCACTATTGATAGCAGGATAAATAAATAGCAAGATTAACTGCGGGGTGTTATGAATTGTGTCGAGTTTTTTTGTGAGAAAATAATGTTGGAATTGTAGCTTGTCTTATATTGGAGGATATTTGTTTTAATATATTAAAGAGCTCTACAAAATTATTTCAAACTTCGATATTATTTTACCTATATTAAACAGTCAAAATACAGTATTTTTTCTTAGTTGCTTCGTTATAATTTAAACAATGCAGAAGTAAGCTTTTGATTAAATGCACAAAAATATCATCAATTTCTCAATCAATCCACTTCAAGTGTTTTTGGAAAGAATATTGTTATAATTATCATAGTAACCATCATACATTTACAAGAAGACATTATTATAGCAGCTACATAATTTACCAACCTATAGGAAAATGCAGTTTCAAACAAACACCTTAAAGTCAACTTAGTTATGGTACATCCGATATCGTGCATATCAAATTTCAACATAAATTAACTCTCAAATACCCTCAATTCACCAATAAAGTCTTTCGCTATCATTTATCAAAGACAGTATCGCCTTATCTTGGCTCATAACAATTTTAGTACACCATTTTTCTCCCCAGCACCTTAGAATGTGAATCACCCTATACTAAGATAAAAGGGCAAACTTCTTTGACACATTACTCATATTGCAAGGGCGTCACTAAACATTTTGTGGAAAGGGCATTAAGATTGCCGAATGCAATACTTTGGACCCCCTACTTCTTGTTTTGGCGCATAGATACGTACTGATAGGATTCAATTTATGCCTATGTTTTATATAAATTAAGGAATTAACAACCTTATTCATTTGTAATAAGGGGTATTGTGATCTTTGGAAGTGTATACGCGGTTTGTAATATGCAGTCGTAATAAATGTTGCGTATCGACGCGTGTAATACGTAATGGAAGTTATTTGTGTTTCTTGTAATGAAAATTGTATGTGTTTTGGAAGGTTTTTTCAGGATTTTTATACAAATAATTTATTTTTAGGACAAGGAAATAATTACTTTTAAGCATAGAGATAATATGTACTACGTTTAAGGATTTATGTTGAAAAAGTAAGTAATCGATTAGGTGACGGAATGTTATTTTTAACATATTACTATCCCAGCTCCGGAAAGACATACTTTTAAGTGTTTATAGGTACATAATAAGTAATTATAGATGAAACCTAATTACAATACTAACCTAACCTAATAACTACCTAATTGTTAACCCATAAATACCTAATTGTTAGTTAACCAGACATTAATAATTATTTAGATGACGTAATAAGTAAACATATTAAAGCTTTTGTTAAATCTGTGGTTAATGTTATTATTAA
The DNA here is from genome assembly GCF_905220415.1 of Colias croceus. NCBI lineage: Eukaryota > Metazoa > Arthropoda > Insecta > Lepidoptera > Pieridae > Colias > Colias croceus. The sequence continues at coordinate 2,817,620 of NC_059549.1, forward strand.
AAATCCTCAAATTCAAAGCGCAGTAAACAACGAAAAGATGCAATATATTCAAAATATTATTTTATGCCAGCGTCTTAGGGGAAGGACCCTCAATTGTATTATTTTTATACCCACTCCATAACATTTCTGTGGTGTTTTCATGCCATTACCTGCTCGACAGACGCCATAAATATGTATATTAATACGATAGTCATACGTTATCTTGTATACCAAAGAAATATTGCAATGAAAATTTTATGCGCATGTACTTTGTACGCGTAATAGGTTTTTAGTAAATTGTAAGAAAATTGCTTTGTCGTATTTTATTCAGGATTCTTCTATATTACTGTAATATGTGCATAATATGTATAAAGCGTTAATATTTATTTAATTTTGTAGAAAATAATCTCTAAAAACAATGTAGAGTTTTTAAAATGATAGATATTTGTGTTTTGCGTCCTTTAATATATAAATATATAGTTAATTATATTTAATTATTATATAAAAATATTTTTTTTTATATTTAAATAAAAGGAACTTCGAACAACAAATCAAATGAACTCCAATGTATATATAGTGTGGTTTTTAGTATATATGTTACAGGAAATGTATGTAATCCGTCATTGTATACAATTCCTAGGAAATGTATACAATTCCTAAAATCGTACGGAAATGTGTGAAATAAATTATTTTATACACATTTCCTAGGAAATCTATACATTTCCTAAATAGCTATCGGAAATGTAAAACATTTAAGATATTGATATGTCGCAGGCAAGGGTTGGACTAAAGCAAAGGGGGCGCAGGACTTAAAAAAATTTTGATGGAGTTGGTGTCATTATTACACCTATTTATTATTGTTTTATCGTAAAGATTACGCTTATATAAGCATGTTTTATAGGAACAACTTTTCTCTAAAATCAAAAATAGCCGAGATATTCGCCCTCAAATTTAGGTTAGGTTTAGGTTAGGTTAGCCGTTAGGTTAGGTTAGGTTAGGTTTGTTAAAAAAAAACTACACAGAAATAGGAGCCCCGCGAAGCGGGGCTCCGTCGACGAAGATCGAACGATCGAAGATAATAATATGAACATAATATTATTACAATTTTACGGTATGACTGTTACCCGATTGTATCAATAAGAGCTATAATAAAAAAATAACAACGTGTTTTATTACAGAAAGCATTTACTTTACACATTTCCTAATACGATATAGGAATTGTATACAATTCCTAGGAAGATTATACATTTCCTAGGATATGCATGCATTAAATAGTTTTTTAAACAATATTTTATACATTTCCTAAATGGTATCGGAATTGTATACATTTCCTAGGAATTGTATACAATTCCTTGATTTCATACATTTCCGGTAACATATACAAAACAACAGATGAAAAATAAACTTTTGTCATGTCATGGTCGGATCGGGCCGCTCGGGGCTCAATGGGTTAAATACAAATTCAATAAGTTATCTTCCAGTTTAACTTTGAAATAAACAACCCTAAGACACCCACATTGAGGTACGCGTTAAATGGCTATAATTGAAATTTCAATTGATTAAATTTCACGGTCGTATATTAAAAATTTTAAAGTGACCACAAAGCCGGGGTCATGTCAGATTCTCGTGATGGAAGACTCGGCTAATCAAATTTAACGTAAATTGTACTCGTTCATTTAGGATCGCTTTTAGTAGTGATGTGCTTAAACTGAATTGATGAAAAAATAACTTTTTGGAGTGAAACTTTTTTAGGCGCGTTGAGAGCAAAATTTTTGAAATTTTACGTCATAGAAATACCGTTACGTAGTTTTTTTAATAAATAAATTGATTCTCTCATATAATCGAGTAGAAATAAAACAACACTATACACAACTCTATTTCGCACTTGTATTAAGCATTCTCTAAACACACATCAATCGTGTCGTCTAAAATTGGTTCAAAACAAGAAAAGGGGATGCCGAATGTATACGATTTTCCTGTTTTGAATCAATTTTATTCCTCTTTAACATTTTTATTCCTTCCAATAATATTTATCTAAGTATTTATTGTTCCCATCACTAGCGTCGTATAAGAAACAATATATTGTATTAATAGCGTGACGAATTGGTTTGAACCCGAACAAAATATCGTGCGGGCGCCATGTATTATAAAGATTTTTTACTCGTAAAAATAACAATTTTACATGTTTTATAAAACTATTACAATCAGTTTTTGACAAGATACTAGATAAAAATATAGTGAGAAGAAATAAACTAAAAACTACGCTTAATTAATGTAAATTGAATTGACAAGCACGAATTAACTTTATCCTTTTAAAGTTGGTCAAAATCAAGTCTAAAGGAGTCGGTTACATATTATTAAGATACTGGTGAAGCTTATAAAAGCGTTTTAAAAACATCGTGTCCATCACAAGAGTAACATTTAAATGATAATTTTAAAAGTCTTTACTTTCTCGTTAAATACGGTTCTATAAAAAATAAGCTAACATTTCTGGGTGTAAAACTGCGTGGTTAATGATATTCGTGTTCGGTTCGCAGGAGTTGACCTTTCAATTCCGGTAAACTTGACGTACTGCGGGCCTTTTATACGTGAACTCTTACGAATGCATGCGAAACTAGGCATTGCAGTTTTTTTTTTTCATAAATTATTACCTACACGTGATGGTGCAAGTACCTATTCTTTGGAATATAATTTTGTTAAATTATAATAAACTTTTTGAAGAGAACTTTACTTCACGACTTAGTTAGACATGTTGAAAAAACATATATGTAATCATGAAGAATTGAATCTACATTAATGACGCTGATTTTCTTCTTTTAAAGCGACAGTCAAATTTCGGAGAAATATGAGACAAACGTTAGTATAGCACACAGCCACAGAGCTCACACCTAGAAAAATAGGTATAACATTCATTATCTTGGCCTTAACAAGATTGTACTGCAATGTCCAGAATATTAAACCATTTCATTCCTAGGTCCGCTATTTGACCAAGGCGTATCAATAAATAAGCAAGATAAATATCACCCGGGGCCAGTACATCAGACAAGCGTTGGGAGTTTGCCAAAGTACAGGTACGCACGGGGGTCGAAACTATTCTAACTTGATTACACACAGTCTACTGGAGTGAAAAATGTACTGATACGGCCATGTTTTAGATCGTAGACACGTCTGGAGTAGAAAGTTCGGGTTCCGTCATCTCCGATAACCTTGTACTGGGGATGGTTAACTCTATTAGTACTAGTGACATTGGTTACGTGCTAAGAAAAAGTAAGCAATGGAAAATTAAGTTCTTTCTATGGTTATTTTGGCTTCCAGCCAAAATTTGTATCAATTAATAAATATAGAGTTTTTTTGGATTGCTTACAAAAACATATTCACCAACATCAACAAAAACACAAGTTCCGTTCAAATAGCCACCAGGGAGACTCAAATCAACCTTATATTTTGAAAGAATAAATTCTATAAATCTTACATACACAGTAACTACACATAATACATACAATACTTGTAACTAAAATTCTCACAGAGAAAAGCAAAAGAACACACGTAAAACTCCTTCAGTATCACAGTCAGCATTGAGAGATCGTTTGAACTGACTCAGTACCATAAATTATACTTACCAGAGTACCTAAGCACATCAAATAAAACCACAAATACCTAAATACTATAAAGCGAGGCATACATTGAACTGTTACATCCCAAGACTGTATGCATTAATGCATACAGCCATCCCTCTAACTATCCCGTCAGCACGTTCCTTTTCCGCCATGTTCCCTACGCGTCGCTTATCCATTCCATTCCACCTCAGTCTACTTCCAACATCCTAAGAGTACGGTTGCCGGCGAATCTATATAAGTCTGTGTATTAATTTCTCTAAAAGCAATTATTGTGTTTAAACTAAGTTTTAATAATAAAATCTTTTTTTAAAAAGAGGTTTATTTCACCTCCCGTAACATTTTGGTGGCAGCGGTGGGATACGGAAATTCCAGTGCCAGGCAACCTTTAGGCTCATTCCGTATTCCGCGTTTTGTTCAGTCCGGAAACTATTAAGTGTAAAGGGTGAATAAAGTGTGAAAATCCAAGGTGCATAAGTGCTAAACCGGAAGGTTTCAAGTGCGTAAAGTGATATATTAAATAACCATCGACGTGATTTTCTCCCTGCGTCGGAGTGCTACAGGCACTCAGTATCCCTGCGCGTGTCCTGAAATTGGACACCTGCCCGTTCCTGCCCGTTCCCGTCCGTGGAGCAGCGTCGCGCCCTGAGAGCGTCCCGAAATACGAAGTCAAAACACAAGACAAACGTAGACAATGTACCGGATGTTTATCGTCGCATTGCTCATCGTCGCCGTTCATGCAACATTGTAAGTCGTTATCATTGTCTGTATTATCAACATAGCTTAAGAGCCCGTGTATAATTTATGATTGTTCTATATGCCGTTATTTTGTACAGTTTTATTTAAATTAAAATTGTTTCCCCTCATTTTTTTTAAAATATAAAATATTAAACTTAAAATATTATGTCAAAATCGCGCGCTGACGATAGTAAATTGTTCATTCCCGTTCCGGAAGAAATTCCTAGCGATAGTGAATCTGTAAAGTCTCCCGTGGGATCACCACGAATTACCAGACAAGCCGCAGCCGCATTAGCTATGGCTGAACTAGATATTAATATTCTTTTTAAATTCATTAAGCCCTATGATGGGAATAGGGAAACTTTAAATTCATTTATCGTGAACTGCAATAACGCATATGAATATGCATCTGATAAGCAGAAACCTATTTTATTCAAATATATTTTAAGTCAACTAAGCGGTAGAGCGGAAGTAGCTTGTTCCATTAAAGAATTCGGGACATGGGAACAATTAAAAGAATTCTTAAAAACGCAGTTCAGTCAACGTAAACATTATTCTCATCTTTTAACTGAGCTGCAAGAAAGCAGGCAGGGTTCACAGGAAACCGTTAGTCAGTATGCATTGCGGGTCGAGACTAATCTTTCTCAACTCCTTACCGAGATATCATTATCCACCACGAAGGCTAAAGAACTTCCGGGTCGAACAGCAGCGATGGAGGATTTAGCCCTCCATCACTTCTTAATGGGGTTACACCCCAGAATTTCCAACATCGTTAGATGTAGATCACCCAAAAATCTTAACGAGGCAGTGAACCTCGCAATCTCGGAAGAACGTATTCAGCAGACGCTTTATAAACGCCCTCAAGGTGATCAAAAACCTAATAATCATAATAACGACAATAAGTCAAGGTCGGTCAGACCTCAAAATGGTCCTCCTCCTAATCCATTCCGCGGAACTAGATTTAACGGTCCGCCACAGAATTCTCATCCTATATGTCGTTATTGTAAAATCCCTGGTCATGATATCTCGCAATGCAAAAGACGCGAATTCAATAATAATCGATTCAGAGCACAGCACCAACCTTCACCCAGAGTAACATATGTAGCACAATCCGATCCTGTAGGCCAGGACGAAATTGACGCATCCAATGGTTATGATGACTCATCACCAGATCCTTTAAACGAATAAGGGTCTCGCCTCAGTGTCGCACGAGACAAGTATCCAAAGTCGACACAAATCCTATTTCAAAACCCAAGGTCATGCGACAGGGTAAACAGCCCCAAACTGACGGCCTTATCAAATTCGGCTTGACAGCCAACCCTTCAAAATCCAAGGTCATGCGACAGGGTAACCAGCCCCAAACTGACGGCCTTATCAAATTCGGCTTGACAGCCAACCCTTCGAAATCCAAGGTCATGCAACAGGGTAATCAGCCCCAAACTGACGGCCTTATCAAATCCGGCTTGACAGCCAAACCTTCGAAATCCAAGGTCAATCAACAGGGTAGCCAGCCCCAAACCGACGACCTTACTACATCAGGGTTGACAAGCCACCTTTCAAATTCCAAGGTTAACCGGAAGAATAACCAATCTCAACTCCTAAATCCACAAGTCCCAACGTTATCGACACCTATAGTAACCAAAGGTGTCGATCGCGAAGTTTATGAAATCAATTTAGATACATCCAAAAGGTTATTACCGCATGTTTTATTAGAGTCTCCAGTTTCCGATATTCCATTGTCCTTATTAGTAGATTCCGGTTCCGCTATCTGTCTTATCAAGCAGTCTAGTATTACTAAATATCCTAATTTAACTAAGGAACCGATTAAACTCAAGGGCATTGACCCTGGCGATGAACCAACGTTGACGGAAGGTCACTTCTTACTCGGTCTTAAACTAGCTCATAACAAATCTGTAAAATTTAAATTCCATGTTATAAAGCAAATAAATCTACCGTATGACGGAATAATAGGTACAGATTTCCTAACAGCTTTTGGCTGTAAAATTGACTATATTCATGACACCTTAAGAATAGGTAACTTAGACATCAAATTGCATTTTGTTGATCCTTATTTTATTATTCCTGCTCGGACCGAAACCGTGATAGAATGTTCAGTCCGCAATGCCAATCTTAATGAAGGTGTGATTGTAGACCAGCACCTTTCTGAAAATCTACTAATTTCCAATTGTATAGTCAAAGTTAAAGAAAATAATCGCGTTAACCTGACGGTTGCTAACATTTCAGAATCTCCTATAACGTTGAAGTCTAATTTAAATCTCGATATAGCTCCTTTAAATCTAACTACATTTCAGATAAATAATAACTATCATAATGTATCTAAACGAATTCCGGAAATAATTAAATCCTTGAAATTAGATCATTTAAATGACGAAGAATATAATTCTCTCACAGAACTTTGTTCTCAGTATGCAGATATTTTCCATCTTCCAGATGATAAGCTAACTAATACTACAGCTATAAAACATAAGATTCAAACTAGTACTGACGTTCCAATTCATACTAAATCGTATCGTTTTCCTGAGTGTCACAAGAAGGAAGTAGAAACGCAAATACAGAAAATGTTAACTCAAAATATTATTGAACCGTCTTGTTCTCCATGGAGTTCACCCATATGGGTGGTGCCTAAAAAGGCAAATTCTCAAGGTCAGCCACAATGGAGAGTTGTAATTGATTATCGAAAGCTAAACGATATAACAATCGGTGAAACTTATCCAATCCCACAAATCAATGAAATTCTTGATCAATTAGGTAAAAGTAAATATTTTTCTACCCTTGATTTGTGCTCTGGTTTCCATCAAATTCTTATGTCTCCTTCAGATGCTCAGAAAACAGCATTTTCCGTCCCTCAAGGACACTTCCAATTTAATCGAATGCCTTTCGGGCTGAAAAACGCCCCAGCCACTTTCCAAAGGCTAATGAATAACTGCCTCTCTGGACTACAAGGCAGCCGTTGTTTCGTCTATCTCGACGATATCGTCACTTACTCCTATGACTTAACAACGCATATCAATAACCTCCGAGCTGTATTCGACAGGCTCAGGTCCTTTAATTTAAAACTCCAGCCCGATAAGTGTCAATTCTTACGAAAAGAAGTCACATATTTAGGGCATGTGATTGGGGAAGATGGTGTTAAACCCAATCCAGACAAAACCAAATCCGTGACAGAATTTCCTACTCCGAAAAATCCAAAAGACATCAAATCATTTTTAGGCTTAGTGTCTTATTATCGTCGTTTCATCCCTCATTTCGCAAAATTGGCGAAACCTCTCACTAGCCTTCTCAAGAAGGACGTTCCTTTCAAATGGGAAAATGAACAAATCCTAGCTTTCGAATCCTTAAAAGATAAACTCGTGAATGCGCCTATCTTAGCTTATCCAGATTTTTCACGGCCATTCCTATTAACGTGTGACGCTTCAAATTTTGCTATTTCCGCTATCTTATCCCAAGGGCCGATTGGACAAGATCGCCCAATTGCTTTCGCTTCACGCAGCTTGAACAAAGCTGAGTGCAATTACAGCGTCACCGAAAAAGAATGTTTGGCCATTGTATTCGGGACAAAGATCTTCAGACCATACATCTATGGTCATCGATTTACAATTATTACCGACCATAAGCCACTACAATGGCTTTTTAATTGTAAAGATCCGGGTTCCCGTCTAGTTCGTTGGCGACTCAAACTTGAGGAGTTTGAGTATGAAATCCAGTATAAGAAAGGCAAATTCAATGTAAACGCTGACGCCCTATCTAGATATCCCGTGAACCCTGTACAGCCAGAAAATCCATTAGTTGCCAATCCGAATGCGGAAACACCCCCGGCATTAGATCAAGATCTAATGGACTTGCTCATAAGTCCACCCTCTTTTAATCCTGACGAAATCCACCTACCTTCATTACCTCCTCATGATGAAAATAATGTCTCACCGGAGCTCGTACCCAATCCTGTTGATACACCCGCACCGTCTCTCCAACCTGAAACGCAAAACTTACCTGGACAACCCTCTGATGAGCGCGTTGTCACGAATCCAACTCCAGCCTCTCCCCTGGAATTAAACTTACCTGATGATGATTATCCCGCTTTCTTAAAGATAATGTCTAAAAACGATAGAGTATTTAATACCAAAATTTTAGAATACAATGAAGATATTAATAAAACAAAATGTAAAATTATAATTCTTCCAACCTCTATAGATCTTGACGAATCTAATCCATTTATTCAAGGTGTCCTCGATAGTTTACCTGATAGTACAGAAATCATTAATAAGGAAAGAACCTTAAATTCATTCATTTCATTTGACCATAATAATGTCACTTATTATTTATTATTCTTTAAGGTTCACCATTTTGACAAATCTTCGTATGTAGATATATACAACAGTCTTAAATCCCTTCGGGACGAATTAGTTATAAATCTTGATACTAACGTCACTCCAGATATAGCTATTACAGAATTTAGAAATCCATTTGACACTCATCAATTCGTTAAAATCTATAATATGTTAATGTTCCTATTTCATAATTCAGGCATAACTATACATGTGTACCGAGATAAGATCATATACCCTACTCTTTCCGAAATTCCCAAAATTCTTAGAGAAAATCATAACATCCCAATCGCGGGACACCTCGGTATCACTAGAATGTTAAAACGTATCCAAGAAATGTTCTTTTGGAAGAACATGCGTAGTGATATCGAATCCTATGTTAAGAAATGTCCACAATGTCAGATAAATAAAGCCTTAAGACAGATAAATCGTGCTCCAATGCAAATTACTAGTACTTCGACGGAACCATGTCAAAGAATCTCGTTAGATATCGTCGGACCTTTGCCTGAATCAGGACCGGCGAAGCTCAAATATATCCTTACTATCCAAGATGACCTCACTAAATTCTCATCAGCATATCCTATACGTAGTACCACGGCTGAAGAAACCAGCGAGTGCTTACTTCATTATATTTCCATATTTGGTATACCTAAAACAATTCTAACCGATCAAGGAACAAATTTCACCTCAGAATTATTCAAGGAAACTTGTAAGTTCTTAAAAATTAAAAACCTATGGTCCTCACCATATCATCCGCAAACACAAGGTGCTCTGGAGCGAAGCCACTCCACTCTCAAGGAATATTTACGGTCTTTTGTTGACCCTGAACAATCTAATTGGCCTAGATATGTATATACCGCAATGCTTACTTACAACACGTCCGTACATTCAACAACTAATTATACTCCATACGAGTTAATGTTCGGACATAAGCCTGTGATCCCTAGTTCTATTTATGAAGAAGTTTCAGGAGCTACCTATCCAGAATATGTGCGTATGCTACAAAGTCGCCTTAAACATTCCCGAGATAAAGCATTAGGCTTAATTAGGAAATCAAAACAACAATCTAAAGTCTATTACGATACTCGCACTCGGTCGGCTAACTATAAAAGTGGGAACTATGTATATCTTAAAAATCACTTAAGATCCAGGAAAGCCCTTTCTCCAGTGTGGAAGGGTCCATACAAAATAATCCGTGTAAACGGAAATAGCACTCTCACGCTATTAATCAATCGGCGTCATGTTACCCACCATTTCGATGAAGTGAAGCCTGCCGATGTTGACGTAAACCTGTAAAGGAAAATAATGATTAGTGTTAGAAATAAGTGTAGTTATAAATAAAATTCAATAACTTACCTTAGTTAAGTTTTCTTATTATCTTAGTAATATAACACTTATATAGTACTTACCTTTAGTTAGTCGTACTTACCTTCCATCTTATTACTTACAGTTCAACTCCAGATCGGTATCAACAAGAATTTGTTCATCCAATCACCCGTAGTGCAGGACTCTATTTTGACCCGATTGGGAAATTAAATATTAACGTAGGCTATTTAGATGTAGTAACCCCTTTAGATATATCTTATATAAATCCGCATATAGAAAATATTAACTCATTTTTAAGCACACTTCGTTTCATATGTTACAAGATCCAGGCTCATTATCCTAATAACACCGAATGTAGTTACATACTAGAACCTCTCAAAACCCGATATAATGACATAGTATCAGAGTATTCTTCTTTTTCTCATTTGATCAGCAATAAGTTCAAACGAGGGGCTTGGTTTGCTGGTATTGGCACACTCTCCAAAACAATATTTGGCACTTTAGACGAAAATGATGCATTAAAATATGATAACGCCATACAAGCTGTACAGAATAACGAGAAAAAACTGAGTTCATTACTTAAAGAAAATATTTTAATCACATCTTCGACCTTTTCTAAATTTAATTCAACATTATACGATATAAAAAGTAATGAGGCCAGTCTCGCAGAAGCTATCGACAAACTCTCTTCTCAATTTCAAAATTTCTCAAATCTCTCAATTAACTTAAATATTAAATCAAAAATTGATAACATATTGGCTCGTCTCGAAGCAGCAATGCTGACGATATCATTCCGATTAGAAGATATAACAAATGCTATTCTATTCAGTACACAAAACATTTTACACCCGGCTATATTAACTCCCACGCAACTGTACCAAGAGCTTGTCGATAACTATAGACACATACCCGTAGATCGTAAGTTACCTTTAAGCATAGAATTAAATAATATACACTTGTTATTAAACATCTCTAAAGTCATTTGCTATAGTTCTAACAATAAGATCATTTTTGTATTACGAATTCCGTTAGTCGCCATACAAGATTATAGATTATTCCACTGTTTAGCCTTACCTACTCCGCATAATGGAGATAAACCGAATTCTTTTAGTTATGTAATTCCTAATATTAAGTACATCGCAATAACCACTGACAATTCATTATACTGTACATTAGATTCTATCAAACATTGCACTGTTGTAAACCCAAATGAGCTCATATGTGACGTCACAAGTGTATACTCAGCAACTTCAAATCCTCGGTGTGAAAGCGAACTATTAACAAATGTTGTAAGCGCCCTACCAGTCCAGTGTCACACAGATTTTATATTCGGAAATATAACAATTTGGGAACCTATTTCTAATTATAACTGGATTTACGTGCAATCCCCAAAAGATAAATTGTTTGTAGAGTGCCGCAATAGAAATAATGTAATAATAACCATTTCAGGAACGGGTATCCTGAATATCCCAAATGACTGTGTAGCCCATAATAAAAATATTCGGCTTATACCTAAGTTCAAAGACATGTTTTTAAATGTAACGCTTGCTAATTCCGACTTTAATATAATTAATGACTCATGCTGTAACAATATAAGTAAATTTAAAACGGAAAGGAATAATGAGCCTCCTATGCATTTAAAGGATATAAATTTGGACATCTTCACAGTAAAATCAAAACGTAAATTTGAAACAATTTCGGACGACATAGACGAAATCATTAACCAACATCAAATAATTAAATATGAGACCCATTATTCTATAATTTTAGTTCTAGTAATAAGTATAATAATTGTATTTCTATTTTATAAACTAGCTTTATACTTCAAAACCGGTAACTGTCCTCGTCTCCTTCACAAACCGCCTGAACCTGAAAATATTCCAACACCAAATATCCAAGACACCCCTCCGAGAAAATCCGTTTCATTAGAGAGTTCAACCCCTTTATCTAAATCCGGACCTAGCACCAGAATTAATTATTAATTTCATATCTTTCCTTTAGCTCCGCTCCAAATCCAAACTACGTAGCTTAACCCCGTAGTTTGGACTACCCCCGGGAGGTGTTACATCCCAAGACTGTATGCATTAATGCATACAGCCATCCCTCTAACTATCCCGTCAGCACGTTCCTTTTCCGCCATGTTCCCTACGCGTCGCTTATCCATTCCATTCCACCTCAGTCTACTTCCAACATCCTAAGAGTACGGTTGCCGGCGAATCTATATAAGTCTGTGTATTAATTTCTCTAAAAGCAATTATTGTGTTTAAACTAAGTTTTAATAATAAAATCTTTTTTTAAAAAGAGGTTTATTTCACCTCCCGTAACAGAACGCTATATAAATTTTACTGACGTGTTAACAAAGATAAATGGCTGAAATAAACGCGTTTAATAGTTATTTAAACATATTGACTGTCAATAAAGATAGGCCCGCATATTTGAATACATTTCGTATATTTGTTTGTAATTGTAATTTGGAACTTGATTAAATATGTGAATTAATACAATAATATACTTTGGTAATGGTTTAATAGAATAGTCTATTTGTACCTAAGCATTGTGAAATGCATTGACGCACATGTTGGACACCAGTTTTATGTGTTGAAATTGATGGCCACCGTCCATACACAAAATCTATACTGAGAGATTCATGCAAAATTTCCAATAGAAATGTGAAAATATAGAACAGAGCCAGAGTACTATAAAGCATGATTCCAATCACAACACAAAGGAGGCAGTGATAAGAAAGGAAATATTTTTTTCATGTTTGATTTTAAATTTTTGTCTTGTTTTAGGTTGCAGGTCTAAAAATAAAACATTATAATATAAACGCAAAATGTACAACAAATGTAGCAAAGGTTTCAGTGTTGGAAGGCGTTCAAAATGATCTCGATTTGCTGAAGCTTGAAAAACTTGTATGTAAAATAAAAGCCCGCGCCAATAAGTTAAAAAAATACGGGAACAAAATATATACGCCCACACTACATTAATATGAAACGCAAGTAAAATAAACAAAGGAGAATTAAAAAACCAGACACATAAATCTGAATATATCGTACCCCAATACAAATGGTATCGAAATGTGTTTACATGAGTTGTGAATCTAAAACATTTTATGGTTCGCACGCAGAACGACGAACTTTAAGATGAATATATCAATGTCTGCAACTACGCAGTATGTTTAAGGGGTAAAGAGCCCATATAGTAGAAGTGTGAACTTTAAATTACTTTTCTGTATTACAATATTCATTGTTGTATACTTATTTTAATGATAACTCAATAGCTTTGGTTAACGATATTATTGTGAAAGAATGGACCTATCAGACTAAAATTTTTTTAATCAGCCGATATCCGAGACTTTCTTCTGACGATTCTTACTGTATCAAATAAACGGTCATAAAAAAATCCCAATTAATAAAAAAATATGTCTGGTTACAAAAATAAAATGCGAATAACACACCTACAAAATTAAAACTGTCATTAGTATCTAATTTTAAAACTCATCAACAAAAACACTGTTATTAAATCTGTCAAAGTATGCCAAAGACTCCGAGCGAAATTTTAACGTGTTAAGAATCCAAACTTTCTAATAAACCAAACGAACATTCTGGAATGCTATGTTTGATTAAATGAATATTTTTCTTCCACAGGCGGCACCACCAAAGGCTCCTTGTACAATATGTCCTACAGCCGACGCGACCACTTTTTTGATCATTAGTAAGTTCCTGATGGGGTGACACAGCTACCACGTAGTTTCGAACTCTTATCGCCGATATTTATCTTAATTACAAAGTTAAATACGCAATTTAGATTCTAAGCGTGGCTCCGGCAAAGCGCCTTAAGAGCGCCGTCAAACACCGATTGTATACCTTCCAAACGCTTATGGTGTCTATCGATAATCAAACAATGGGAATACCAGACGTCGCTTATGATATTCTATTGTTGTTTCGCAAAAAGTTCGAGCGAGATTTGTAACACGGTGCAGGAACGCGAGAGATGCATGAAGAGTAATGTTAATTTGGTTTTCGTTCCATTTCGGGCATGAATATGCTGTGATATTATTCTTATAACATTTTGTAAAACGTGAGACGCGAGTTTGTTTTTCGACTCTTGAGTTTAATTTTTGCCTTTTATTTATCTTATACAAATTACAATTTTGGACTTAGTAAGAATTCAGAATAACCTATTTAGGTGTTTAGGTGTACTAAATAAAATACTCGCTTACGAAGCATGCATATTTATTGTGCGCGGCGTAAACGTCCGGCAACGACAATTGGGAGTTATACACTGTGTTATAATACATAACATTTATTATTACAGTATGTGTTTTGTAAGTCAGCAAAACCCCTACAATATTCCCCCCCTTTTACAAAAAAAAATAATAATATGGAAAAATTTAAACAATTAATAGAAAACAGGCAGATACAGGTTACATGATTATCACATAAATAATCGGTCGTAAGCAAACGTGTCACATTACAGTACGATACACATAATAAGTTAGAATTGCGAAACAACAACAAAATAAAATACAATATAGAATAAAAAAATTTTGTAAACAATAAGGTAAAATCTAATTAACGTAATTTTATGTTTATACAAAATAATAATATGTTTACGGTGCAATTTTGTGGGATTGTGAAACTTACGGCTATGTTACACTAAACATAAATCTAATGCGATACTTGGTTTATAGAGCTACATAGGGTATAAAATCATATAGTAACAGCTATTAACGTATTTAGTGGATAACATACTTAAAATTATATATTAAAACGGACTGTGGGTTTAATGACACGACCGGAACGGGTTCTTCGAACTGAGGTCGTGGGTTCAATTTCTGGTGAAACGGGAGGTTCAGGGGTATTTTTCGATTCAGTACCCTTTGATTCATTTTCGGCTAATACGTACGCTGGTTTGAGTCGGTCTATCGAGATTGCAGCTTGCCGATTTGGTAATTGCACTATGTAAACCTTGGACCTCCTTTCCACTACGCGGTAAGGACCGTCATAGGGTGGTTTCAAAGGTTTACGCACTGAGTCATCCCGTACAAAAACGAAATTTACTTTGGAAAGCTCGGGATGAACAAAAAATGAACGAGTATTACTATGAGATTCGGGAACTGGTTGTAATGACTTAACGTGACTCTGTATTTGTTTTATATATTCGGAAGGTTCTAATGATGTAGTATTTTTCATGCTGTCATAAAAATCTCCGGGTAACCGTAGGGTTCGCCCGAAGGTTAGTTGAGCAGCTGAAACTCCAGAATCGCTTCTATACGCGGCTCGTAAACCTAAAAGAACTGTGGGCAACTCCTGAACCCATGATTTACTTGATAAACGTGCCATAAGCGCTGCTTTGAGTGTCCTATGCCAGCGTTCTACAGCGCCGTTTGCCTGAGGGTGATAACTAGTCGTACGAATCCTATTTATACCTAGTAAATTCATAAGTTCCCTAAACAATGAACTCTCAAATTGCCGACCTTGATCACTCGTGAGTTTGATTGGACAACCATAGCGACATATCCAATTTTCGTATAAAAATTTTGCTACTGTCTCGGCGGTAATATCACGAATAGGTAAAGCCTCGGGCCAGCGTGTGTATCGATCAATGACAGTTAAACAGTATCTATATCCATGTTCTGTTATGGGTAATGGACCTATTATGTCGATATGAATATGTTCGAACCGATCAGCATTTGGAAATTTACCTAAGTCAGCAACTGAATGTCTATCTATCTTGGAACGTTGACATTCCAGACACGTTTTTGACCATAAATTAATGTCAGAATTCATTTTTGGCCAGTTAAACTTTTCCGTAACTAATTTTCGGGTAGCTCGAACACCTGGATGGCTGATATTGTGTATACTGTTAAAAGCTATACGTCTAAATTTATCTGTTAAATAAGGTCGAGCAGTACCTGTCGAGAAATCACAAAAAATCGCTTTATTACAAGTAGGTATAAACGTTTTCTTTAATAAATTTATGTTATTATTCGTCAAATAGTCGTCCGTTGATTGCGATTCTGCTAATTCATTATAATCTAAAACGGTAGCAAAATATATTGTTTCTATTCGTGACAAAGAATCGGCTACTATATTATTTTTGCCAGTAATATGTTGTATATCCGTTGTAAATTCGCTGATATAAATTAAGTGTCGTATTCTCCTCGGTGTTTCATTAGATTCTTTACCTAATTTTAAAAATGCGTATGTTAGAGGTTTATGATCCGTAAAAACAGTAATGCGTCGTCCTTCAAATAATTTTCGAAAATGCTTAATCGCTAAATAAATCGCAAGTAACTCTCGATCATACGTAGAGTATTTTTGCTGTGCATTAGTTAACTTTTTTGAAAAATATCCTAAGGGTTGCCAACAGCCATTAACCTGTTGCTGCAAGACGGCTCCTACGCAAGTATCTGATGCATCAGTCATTAAAGCTAAATTCGCATCTACTCGTGGATGAGCCAATGTAGCGGCCTGTTTAAGACCTGTCTTACATTGTTCAAACGCTTCGATTGCTTCCTGTGACCAGTCAATTTTGCTTTGGTCGTTCTTTTTAGTACTCCCTAAATACCTATTAAAAATTGCCTGATATGACGCGGCGTGCGGTAAATGAGCACGATAAAAATTAACCATACCGGTAAAACGACGTAATCCTGATACGGTTTCAGGTCTAGGATAATCTATTATCGCTTTAACTTTATCTTCAGAAGGTCGAATTCCATCCTTTGAAACGTAAAAACCTAAATATTCAAGCTGAGACTGTCCGAAAGAACATTTATTTAAATTAATTGTAATATTATTTTGCGATAAACGTTGAAAAACAATACGCAAGTGCTCAAGGTGTTGGGTTTCATTTTCGCTAGCGATCAAGGCGTCATCAATATAATTAAAAATAAAATCTAGGCCATTGAATACGGTGTCCATGAATCTCTGAAATGTTTGGGCTGCATTACATAAACCAAAAGTCATTCTTGGAAATTCAAATAGTCCGAATGGTGTAATAATTGCTGTTTTCTCTACGTCTTGAGGTGCAGTTTCTATAAAATGGTATGCTCTATTTATGTCAATTTTAGAAAAACAAGTCTTACCTGCTAAGATGTACGTAAAGTCCTGGAGACGGGGAATAGGATAACGATCCGGCTTGGTGATTGCGTTAAGCCTGCGATAGTCACCACAAGGCCTAATATCTCCATTTTTCTTAGTAACTACATGGAGAGGACTTGCCCAAGCGCTTTTAGATTGACGACATATACCTAGCTCTTGCATCTTTTCAAATTCTTTCTTTACGAGTTTATACTTATCTGGAGGTAACGGTCTCGCCCTAGCATATACCGGAGGTCCGGTAGTTTCTATACAATGTTGTATAGAACTAGGTGGCAAATTTAAAAATGATGTAGGTTTAGTTAAATTGGGAAAGTCCCGTAACAAATTATAATATGGATGCCCTACACTAAATGATAGTACGGATGGCTCAGTGACGCAAACAATCGAACCTATTACCTTTAAATCTGTAATTTGATCAATGAGTTTTCGTGAGCTGACATCAACTAGTAACTTATAATAACTTAAAAAATCTGCTCCTAAAATTGGTTGTTTCACGTCAGCAATCACGAAATCCCACCGATATGGTCGCCTTAACTTTAAATTTAGAACTAAGGATTTAGTACCGTAGGTTTTTATTTCAGTACCATTTGCTGCGAATAATTTATAATCACTACACTTACTTGTTTGATATCGTTTACCTATTGGCAAAACAGAGATATTCGCACCAGTGTCAATTAAAAACTTTAAACCACTATTTATGTCGGTGATGCGTAGGCGATTACAGGGTTGGATGGTGCAGACTTCCGCCGCAGGCTGCACCTTGTTTAGTTTTCCTTGACCTTCCACGCGCAGGGCTCCTTACAGTTCCGTGCGTTGTCCCGGAAACGATGATGGTAAAAGCAAAGCCAGCCTGGACTGTTTGGACTTCGTCGAGATGCTGAGTGTGTACGGTTACGACTCTGAGAATGTGAACGTCCACGGTAGTTCCATCGCTGTGCTGGTCTGTATCTGGATCTCTCCAAGTTGGCCACTTTGAATGTTAGTTTGGCGATTTCTGCCATTATGAGCTCCGTATCCATGTTAGTCGCACTCGTAGAAGGCTGATGCTGCTTTTGTGTTACTTCATTGACGCTACTGACGCTTTGTGTAGACTCCAAAACGTTGTCTGCGATGGCAGCTAAACTGTCGAGGGATTTGGTATCCGAAACCGCGAGAACAGCTCGTACAGTGTTGGGCAGATGTCCTTGCCACAGAATCCGTAGTGTGTCATCAGGGATGTGCCATTTATACATTAAATAATTCTCGCGACGCGAACTTGTATGCGCGAAGAACGCGGGGTCACCACTTTAGGTGTTTGGGTGTACTAAATAAAATACTCGCTTACGAAGCATGCATATTTATTGTGCGCGGCGTAAACGTCCGGCAACGACAATTGGGAGTTATACACTGTGTTATAATACATAACATTTATTATTACAGTATGTGTTTTGTAAGTCAGCAAAACCCCTACACCTATATTAATAAAACTCATTTTGAATAAAATATGCATAGAATTGTAGAATATTATTTATTAATTTGATAAATAAATAAAAAAGATAAATGTCAAAAAAACGGAATATCTCCACATGAAACGCTATAGGGATACACGAACGCAGCGCCAAAACCTACAGGTTGGAGATACGACGTACGCGGGAGTAGCAAGCTTCAGATATCTGGGTTGCACGATAACTGATGCACACACCAGAGAGGAAGAAATCAAAATCCGCATCCAAAATACCCTCAAGTGTGGTGCAGCCTTGCATAAAGTGCTCGTGTCCAGGCTTTTAAGCAAAAACACCAAACTGCGGATATACAAGACGGTTATAAGACCAATACTTACATATGGTTGTGAAGCCTGGACCCTAACCCAGAACGAAGAGCGTAACCTTTTAGTTACCGAACGAAAGCTTCTTAGGAAGATCTTTGGTCCTATCCAACAAGAGGATGGAAGCTGGAAAGTCCGTAAGAATGCCGATTTAGAAAAACTCATGGCCGAGTCAAATATACTTGGGGAAATAAAATCACGACGCCTGCGTTGGCTCGGGCATGTAGAGCGAATGGGTGAGGAGCGAGGTCTGAAGAGAGCATACTTGGGTCGTCCGTCGGGCCGACGGCCAGTTGGTCGACCCAAGTATCGCTGGCGCGACCAAGTGGAGAGGGACCTGAGTAAGCTCCAAGCCAATGACAATTGGCAAGAGACCGCTCAGGACCGGGGAAGGTGGAGAGTTCTCGTCTCGGAGGCCAAGACCCACTTCGGGGTTTCAGCGCCACAGGAGTAAGTAGTAGTAGTAGTAGTAATTTGATAAAAGTATGTAGTTAATTAAAATTTCTGTGAAAAATACATTTTACAGTAACATAATTATTATGGTCACCCACATACTAGAAAAAACAATTTTCATTTATGAATATTTATCATCCAATGGGGTTCGACCCCTTACCTACTACACTAAATTGTCAAATTTTTACAGTAATTAAATGCATTCATTCGTTGTATTCATTTTTGGACTATGCTTTTTAAAACAAATCCTATTCCTTTGCCTTACAATTGTTTTATGTACCACAGGAGTTAAATAATTTCAATAAAATAAAACGCGTTTTAATTCCTTTCAAACTGATTTATTTTTAAACACTCTCAAACATTTTTTCAACAATATAACTTTTCCAGTTTCCAAAGCTCTTTTTCCAGTAATTTTCGGTAAATGGAACGCGTATGCAGAACGCGCAGACATACCCATTTGTCTTAGCAAACGGACCGATTTGTGCGTCGGCGAATCGGTAACGGATGCTTCAGGCACGTCCAAAGCCAAACTGACTTATTGGACTTAACATTGGTTTCTATTACTGATTTGATAGACTGACTCATTGTTCTTCAGCGGATTAGTGATAGATGTGATGCTGTTTTGTTTTAAATATGGCGCTGAGACCAAACTTTCACATGTAACATAGTTTCCAGGAGAGGAGTTGTCTTTTACTGAGCATTATGACTGTCCTATGGATAAAAGTTGAACCGTCAAGAACTAGGCGAAATGTTTACGCAGTGACCTTTAAAAATGGTAGATATAGAATGATAATATGCTTAGACAAAATGTGATTAATAGTCATTCGTTTAAATATCGGCCTTGGCAAGTATTATAAAATTTGCAAAAGATTGCATATAATCTTTTTATCATATTAAAATCGAGCCCAACTTTGAATCTCAGACTACGCATTATGCTACCCAAATAAAAGGTTACGATAAGTTTTCACATCCTCACTCAACAATGTATCACAAAAACAATTGAGCACACATCTATCCGTAGCAAATACGAAACGTGGTAATATGGCAACATCAGTTGAATGAAAAGGTATAAAATGAAGGATATCGTTCATGAACAGCATGCGGCATTCGTCGATATTACAGCAGATTTACGTGCAAAATGCAACCGAACCGTGGTTTGACTGACTGCTTGAACGCATCTTGAATAATTCATAGATTCACATCTAAAACTTTGTCAGATTCAGGCGCCCCTTGGAATATTGCATTGTTTTATATTTTCTTCCTTTATACAATTTCCTTGTGTTCATGTAATTTTCACAAACAATCTTGGGATGCTCAAAGGATTGGATCGGATTCTGGAATATATTATTTATATTTTTTTAGTGCATACAAGGTAACTAAACATCATACAACTGGCCTAACTACTATTGTACCTAAAGAAAAGGACTGTACGGACGGTAATAAGAATATCACAATTAAGACTTTCATTTTGTTTTCCCTTAAAGATTTCCCTTGTTGTTAAAGATTAAATGAAAAAATTCCACGTAATTTTTCCGTCTGAACGGAATGGCTCATTAAATATTTATCTTATTAATTGGCCAGATTGCCGTAACTACATTTCAGAATACACTAAGATGAAAGAAATCCATTCCATTAACGTAAAAGGAATAAATACAGCAAAGGTAAGTGAGCTCTCACAAAATAAAAGGCGGAAAAAATTCACTTTACAGATTCCGCTCTATAAAAATTTATTTGAGGATATAATTTCGCTTGGATCTTAATGAAAATAAATAGTAAATTAGTGGCGGTTCGATGGGAGAAATGAGTGCGGTCACTGCAACAAGGCCAGCATATAAATAGTTCATTTATAACATGTAATTGAAAGTTATTGCTTCATTGAACTTTTTATTGAAAGTATATTTGAAATTGGTAATGATTCAGTGCTGCAGATGCATTTTACGGCGAAGTGATTAACACGTTTCGTATCGACTGGTGCATTTTAATAAACATTTGTGCTCCAGATTTTCTTTTCCTGTAATTTCGTTATTATTATCCTGAAAGGTTGAAATATTTTATGCAGATTAATGAGTAGTGAGAATTATGTACTGAAACATGCGCAAGATCTTTGCTGGTTAAGAACTTCAACATCGTAGACAAAGACCTATACTAATATTATAATGTAGAATGGAGTAACGACTTGATGTATTTGTAACTATTGTTATCGGTTATGTTTGAATATCATGAATCGATATGTTATGTATGCTTATTACTTATGGGACAATCACGCATGCAAAACCTGAAGCTAGCCGCATTCAAGTATGATAATAAGGTAATATGTAAAAACTAGAACCAAAGTCGCATTTCACGTTAAATTGCACACCAGATCTTCGAGTTAATCCATAAAAGAGCATTCAACAAAGCTCAGCAGAAATATGAAGGTGCATTAAAACGATCACACCAACTAAATCAGGTCATAAGTATCGGAGTGCGCCAGTCGGTATTAAATAAAAATAATCCAACATTTTAACTCTTTGCCGCGCTCTTGGCTATATCTTGAGTGCATCGTTGAAAGTAAATGCCAGTATAATTCCTACTTCCATTGCGTTTGGATTGCATTTAGAGACGTTAGGGGATGAAACTGGATAAAGTTTATGTTAACAGTAAGCAATAAAAATAGCCTTTATGACGATACGTGGAATGGTTACGTTTGTATGCCATTACCCAGTGTTTCAACTCGAAATTAAACTCGCTTTATTGAAATGGTAATACGGCTGCCGTTACGTTAAGTATTCTGTAAATGCGATACTTTCATGCTCGTTCGGATTGGATCAAATTACAAAGTTGGATACGTTTTTGGTTACTTTATGGAGCAAACAATGTGCGCCATTGGATAATCATAAAATGAATCCGTGCTGAATGCCGTTTGACTATATGCATTCTGAAATCTTTAAAGTTTAATGATACACAAAATGATTTTCCTAGTTAAGTAGTAGTACTTACTTACTAGATATACAGAGAGTACAAAAACTATTTTACATCAGCGATAAGATTGTATTTAATTTTTTTTATGATAACGAACAGTCTATTATTAATTTTGTCAAAATAAATAAAGAATTTGAGTAACATTATGTCCAAATTCAAGTGTTATGTTGACCATAATAAGCAAATATTTTTAATATTATAACGTTACAATGTTAATCAATAGTAGCAATTAAAATCCGTACTACTGAAGTGCGTAAAATGAAAATTTACGCAAGCGAAAAAACAATAACTCCAAAAAAATTCTCCTCGCCAAGGTAGGGATTTCAACAAGCCAACGGGAACCAATTAAATTGATTGATTCAATATAAATGGTTGTTAATTAAACCGTGCCGGTTGCGCAAGTGTAAATTATTAAAGTACTCGTTATTTAAAGTTGAAGTAAAATAAATAAAAGCTGTGGCAATTTTAACGTTTTTATTACGTGAAGAAGCGCTAAAGCTGGTTGCGTTTGATTTCAATGGATTCAAAAAGCTGATTCAATTTTACCTTCAAGGTACAAGTCCGAGACGGGCCGCAGACCGCAAACTGCAACAGCAAACTGCAAGCGACACCACTTGTTTCTATGAACATCTATGAATCGCTGCGCGTTGCGTCTGCAGGCAGCAGTGTTGCCGCGCTTGGAATCAATTTCATAGATGTTCATAGAAACAAGTGCTGTCGCTTGCAGTTTGCGGTTGCAGTTTGCGGTCTGCGGCCCGTCTCGGACTTGTACCTTTAAAGTTCATTAATTATTATTAAATGCATTAATATCTATGAATTCTTTCAATACTACGATGAGGGCTATCCGTCGATTCAGTTTGTTATTCTTCCTATTTTGGTTCGTGTCTGCAAACGATTGGCTTTAGCATCTACCCTGAAAGCTCTTTTCTATATTAAGGATAACTCCCACACTTGTTGCAGGCTATACATGCAAATACATATTATTATGTTTTTGAGAAAAACTGAAAGCTTTCAATGCCACCACGGACTGCTTAGGCACTAATCACACATTTCTAAATCGTCAACGCTTGGTTACATACGCCCTCCGGAGCTAACTGCAACCTTACAGGCTTACACATAAAAGCAAATCTTTCCTATTAAACAATACCAACATTCACATAAAATATACGTCTATATTCCACACTATTCTCAATTTACATTCGCGTTTACCACGAGATTGCGTCCGCCATGCCGCTGCGACACGCCGTCCAATGGGCTAAATTAAATACATAAAGAAACTGTGTTCACGCATAAACGTTGTCTGCACGTTTGTACAATGGTCGATAATGTTGGTAACGCTGAAATTGTAGGAAATAATGTGTTATTGGTGTTTGATGTGAGATGATAATATGACTTGTTTTATTCGGAGAGCTTTTGCTCCCTCGGAATTTACAGTTCATATCTTGAATGTATTGTGCATCGATCTGTATAAAATGCTTACTGATAAATAATACAGTACGACTTTATTTGTTTACAGGGAACCTTGAGGGAAATGCCAGATAATTTTGAAGCTCGTGTGGTATTCGGGGGATTATTTTTCCGTCCCAAATGTCGGCCAATAATTTCACAATTGAATTCAACCTGTCAGTTTGACGTCAACGACCAGAGAAAATTTTCAAAAAATTATCAGTATAATACCATGTAGGTTGTACCACGTGACGTCGAATGGTGCAATTCTATTGGTCGATATTTGGGTCGGAAAAATAATCCAAATAAACTGAATAGACTAGTAGCTGCTAAACTATATCCATAAAAACAAATTTCCTCAGTGAATATATTTAAGTAAACTACGAAGCAAACAGTTTAAAAGTTAGCATAAAGCAAGAATTCTATGAAACTTTAACAAAATCAGCTTCCAAAGACTTTCGTAGTTTGAAAGTTACCGTTTGAAGAGATAAGTAGTTTACATTTTCAAGTACTTATATATGGAAATGTAATATTCATAATTGTTTGCATACAAAGAAGGTAATAAATTATAGATTTACTGTGCCTTTAAGATTTTATATAAGTTATCAATATTTTTGCAAATTTTATAATGAATATGTTCCCATTAACGTTAGATTGAATTTCAGTACAAATTTCGTTATCTACATATTTAGCCTCTGTGGTAGGTTTTCAATAAAAGCTTGTGTCTGAATCAAGAAGCTTATATCTAATACACTGGAGATTTCGGTATGAACATTGACGTGTAACAAGAAAATATTGCCCAGTTCATGTTTTTTATCACTTTCACACCTAACTTGGTATTGCCACTGTTAATACGAAGTTTTCCCAAGGCTACTATGTATGCTGTAATATTCTGTGCAAAAGGTTAGTTTTTGTACATGAGTTTGTTGATAAATTGCCAACAACGTCATTCAGAAGCATTGTTGGATGAGACAATTATTATTTATGCTAAATAAACTAAGTATCTGAACCAATTATTAAAAAGCGATACTCCCTGATTATGGGTAGTCACCATAATAAAATTGTAGCAACTCTCACTTTGTCAATATGGCATGTGTGTCAAAAAAATTGCGTCGCTTCGAATATTTAAGTTAATATTGTTGCTTATTTAATGAATATTTTCCGAATATAAAGAATGCATTGTATTGTGCAAAATTGCAGAAGTGTTTGGACACCAAATTCTGGCATAGAATTTCACAGGCAAGTGTATATTTACGTTATTTACAATATTCCTCAATACTCCTGCATTTACCTGTTTAGAATCATTTCAATGGCAAAAATTGTCTAATTTAGCATCATTTTAGTAAGCAGTCATGTTAAATTTGTTATTTCCCTAATACTTTATCATTTTCAACAAGTTTTCAATAAACAGATTTTACAAGTAAGGTAACCATGATGACGAGTTTTTATGGATAGCGAAGAGAATATATTGTAATAACAATATTATGATGAAAATTTAGAACACCATTTTAAAGATTGTTACTAGTAATGAAACAACACATGACATCGGTATTACACTCACATGTAGTTATAAGATTGTTCGTTTTTACATTGAAATTTATACTTTTTTAACTTACCTCATATTTTTTTGTTTTACGTATTTCAGCTTTCCAAAAAGTAAAATAAAAAGAAATATATGTGCCCATCAAGGTTACTGAGGATTACGACCCAGAAAAAAATACCTTTTGAAAAATAAACTTTGTAAAGTTAGCTGAAATTTGTGCAAGGCTGCTATAAACAGCTTTTCTTTGATGATTCTGGCTTGAAATTGACCCGTCGAAGCAACGCGTTTAAAAAGAAGATCTGAGTAGCTAACAATTTGGTAAACAGCATCTGATGCAAAACACAACTTTCCTCTATTTACAAAGGATGTTAATGCTATAATATATCGGTTCATATCCAAGCTTTGTAGCCAAAAGTTATTTATAACTATCATTCTATACCAATTAAAATTGTATGTACCTACCTATAAAGTATGACCATAATATTATAATATAAATACTGTTAAAAATATATGTCGTTATTATTTATAGACCATGATTTTTAGTTTTTTCTATTTTGAAAAATCCTGAATTTACAAACCAGCGTGGTCACTCGACAGAAAGAGACAAATAACATGACTGACGTCATTGAATGTCATAGTTTCTTGTTTCAAGTTAATGGTCATAGTGCAATCTCCAGTGTATTAGAGGATATAAGCTTCTTGGTCTGAATCTATATTATTAAAAATCAAAAACGTTTAGATGTGAGAAAGCAAAAAATAAACGTCAAATGTAAGCCTGAAGAGGAAAATCAAATATAATATGGTCCTATTTGTACAACAATAATAAAAATGATTACCTTGCATACTATACATAAATTTATTACCATGGAGAAATTGTAACTATACATTTAACAATATATCCGATAGATATAAAAATAAATAAAATAGTAAACTAATTACATGTTGTTAACGATTTAATCGAGTAATATAAATTCACATAATGAAAACGAGTACGCAGCTGCTAATTAATTTTGTATAGCAATAAATTCACAAAATACATTCCGAGTATTTCATTTAATTTTAATTTCAAAGTACATTGAACATCAATACATAAGCGCACAGAAATTGCAAGTGTATAAACCGTTGGTCGTGTACTAAAATAAATTACAAGCCCCGCGTAATTTCACACCCTACGCAATGTCACTAATTGTACCAAAATACACTTAAATTTTCTTTGTGTGTAGCAATTCCAGCCTCAGATGGGGTCAGTGACAACCCTATGACAATTAATGTTAAACGCCCTTTGTCTAATAGACCCCCCAATTAACGCATACTTTG
This sequence comes from Colias croceus, assembly GCF_905220415.1. NCBI lineage: Eukaryota > Metazoa > Arthropoda > Insecta > Lepidoptera > Pieridae > Colias > Colias croceus. The sequence goes on from NC_059549.1 coordinate 2,844,250, forward strand.
AATATCTGAAGGAAAGATTCATGATTTTCTTGAAGATCCGTGGTATGTCTAAATGAAGCGATAGTGTACACACTAACCTTTCTCTAGTTATAACATAAATATAATTTCTTAAAACTCTTGATATTATTTTTAGATTTCAAAATAGATCATAATAAATAGGCCAGGCGTTAACATGTTATGAAATACATCAAATATGAAATTAACGTTTCATCTGTTATAAAAACCTCTCTAACAACACGTTTACCCAGTTTACGTAATAATATTATTATTGGCCGATCAATAAGATGCAACGTCCTACCCAAATACCCTCAATACCTTCTATTATTCTAATTCTACAGCACACAGTTAACACAAACAATATTATACAACAGAAACAAGCTAGTAGGAACATAAATTTAGCAGTTACAAGACTAATCAACATAGAAATCGTAATACGAATATCGGCTCAGCAATTACAATACATTTACATACAGATTTGGTTGGATTGAATTCGAACAGTTTCAGCCGGCTTGTTAATTTGCCTAAAAGGAATGTAATTGGTCGGATACAATTTAGCACTCGCGTGAACTAAATGTGGATATGTCGGGGGATTCTTAAAGCTAAAGATTTCCTTACTCTTAGGGCTGACACAAGATTTTTATTAGTTTTTAATAAATATTTTTTTTACTTTAATTATGAATTGCAAAATTTATCTGATATTATCACATTTTTGATTGCCCGAAATATTATAACAAATTTGGGCTGTGATGATATTCTGTGTGTATAAAAAAATGCCCTCACAGTAATATTATAAGATAAATATATCTTACATATTGGAAGCCAGTGCTCTACATAATATCATATTGGATAATTATCATATTGGAAGCCAGTTCTCTACATAATAATGTAGAGAACTGGCTTCCAATATTAATTTAACATTCGTTCCATTAACACGAATGCTAGTCATGACATAAAATTGATTATTGTTAATTAGGAAACGACCTTAATTTATAACGGAATTGTTTAATTGATAATTTAGCATACTTGGAAATGTAGAGTTGGCTCTTTAGATGTGGTTCTTAGCCTCAAATTGAAATGTAATGAAAACGAAATTAAAAGGAAGCAAATTGCTCGAATTTATAAAACAATATAAAATCATAAATTTTAAAGGAATGTTATTTGAGCTCTTTTTGAATTTTGCCGAGTGACATAAATATATTTTTATTGTTTCTTTAAAAAAAAAGGAATCTAATTTAATCAGGTAATATCAATAATTTTAAAGCTAACCTAAACTACTATATCTATAAAGCACGTGCGACATAAATTATTGATCAACAATCTTTGTGGTCTACCACGAATATAAAATAAATATAATATTTTTACCAGCCCTACAGTTTCCGTTAACAATTGTTCCATTCACGACCACATCGACGCGTGCGGCATCGAGTGTTTTGATGGCTTTGAAAGACGCAATCGCTATGCAATTGCCGTCACTTATTGTCATTGTGATGACGATAAATCAATTTTTTTTGTTGGGAAATTTTGTCATGCATGTAATGAATAAGTAGAAAGAAGGCTTGTAAGGAATCAGTGATTCCAAAGTGATGTGATAACATTGGATTCAGTTTTTGTGTTCTTTTACGTTCTTTGTTCTAGAGAATGTAGTAAAAAAAACTAAGAATATGACTATTATTTTATTTATTTAACTTCTCTTTAACATTGCAGAATTTTAGTGTAGCCCGGATTCTATTATTATTGTACTTCTCATAATTTTTATAAATCAATTTAATCCCTATTTTAAAACAAATTGGATTAATATTTCCAATACAAAAATATTTTTTCTAAAACGTGTCTCCCCCTCTCATAATTTACTCTAAAGTTCTACTTAAATTACAATAAGAAGAAATTATCTTTTTCAAAACCACATGGCCCCTTAAATGTACGTATCAAGGCGACTCTATTTGCCCAAATTTAATGCACTTTGAGGGTGCATAACTTACTTTGGGTAATTATTTTGCAATAGGGTTACGCAGATGTTAACCCGAAGTTGCCTAAGAATTTCAAGGGACAAACTTTGTATCGAAATAATTAAATTGTATCCTGACGTGTAAATAAAATATTGATAGAAGTATTGAATTTGTAACAAACTTTATAAGAGCGCGAGATGATTTATGTTTCTCATTTGTTTAATTTACTGCCTGTTGCGAATTTAATTTTCGATTCTGTTTGCAAATGTTATAGCGTTTTAATTAAGATTCAAATGATTAAGATATTATGTAAGTAAAGATATACAAGGTTTAATTATTAATAAATAAGAATTTATTGATTGAGTTTTCATCACTAGTAGATAATGTTCAGCGCTAATTACTTTTAGTCCTCTATGAGGGTGACATGTTAATAATACTGATACGATTTTGAAATAGATAATAATATCTCGTTAAAGTATGAACAATTCATATTTATTTCAAATAGATGAAGGGATTGGTTACCTAGCAGCAAAATGAATAGAACGAACATTGGAATGTTCAGAAACTGTTCATATTAAAGAGTTATGCGAAATAACTTCAAAATACCGATAACCCTACAAGTTATTTGTAATATATTGTAATGAAAGTAATATTGGGAACGAAGCGATATCCGGTCGAATTGTGTCGAGTAATTTGGAACAATCGGAATGAAATCCGTTAATAGGAAAATGTAAAGGGTGATTCTGGTCGGGCGCGTTGTTCCGTACAAAACGTAGCATTTCCAATTTCTACGTGACCTTTTTCACTCGGATGTCACATGTTCTACAAACGAGGTGTCTTTGTTCAACAAACGTAATTAGAAAATTCCCAAATGACGTCCTATTTTGCTTTTCGTCGGATTTCATGAGTTCCCCCCCTGGACTCGCAAATTAGTTTTGTTCCGGTTTGATCCATCCGAACCTCGGATGTGACAAGTTTGTATTCTAGTAGTGCTATTTATTTGGGATTATAGAGTTGCGCTTTAGTTTTAATTTAATTCGAATAAGCGGTTGTGATGCTTAATTTGTGTATACTGTGTTTTATCTTCTAGTGTGTTGTTTTATTACTGTTGCATATTATCATAAGACAGAAGGACTGTTAAATATAATCATCCGGAATAGTATAATTCTAGATCTATTAATTATTAAAAATTCGATATAAAACTATTACCTTTTTGTATATAGTTCTCTAATATCTTATCGATTAACGTTATAGCAGCGTGGGTAAGTTGCGACGTTATTCGATATATATGTATTTATTTTAATTAAAACCTAAGAATAAATACATCAGTGGGTAAACATAGACTATAATATTTAAAAATGAAATAGTGCCAAACAATATTACATGCTAAATGTGCATTTAAGTTATTATTTGCAAGACAAATAGTGACATGAACAATTGCCACATGGGACATTTGAACGAGGTATATTGCATGTTATGACATTCCATTAAAGCGTTTATCAGTAAGGCTAATAAATTACAAAATTCTCTTTCAGTGCAAGTTTCATTTACCCATGAAATAATAGAATTGCCTCTCCCCACAGTGTAGGTTCCTACTTCAGTAATTGTTTTAGATAAATTAACGAAGTAGTTCCAAAGAGAACAAATCCCTCGGGACGAAATTTAATTGTATGGAATGTGCTTTTTATTCAATTGATAATTAATGACATTATTTTCTCATTTTCTATTTCGTTACACATAACGTAATTGGAGAGATGAGACAAAATTGTGGAATGTGAAAAATTGTTGAGGTAATTAGTTTCTGATTGCTCATTAAAAGATAATTAAGTACTTAGAACATAAATTGTTATAATTTAAAAAAAAAATGATTTGTATAAGAATAAATTATAGAAGATGTTAAATACTTAAATAAAGGAATAGAATTTTACGTCACTTCACTTGAATAGTAAGGTTCCAAAATACTATGTACCTAAGTCATACAAAATATATGCCTACTACTACTACCTACTTATAAACAAGTTTAAAACTCTTAAAATTGATTTTTTATCCGTATGAAAAAATTGATAGATTGTATGCACGCCGTAATTGTAGTATTTTTAAGTTTCTGTAAAAAATTAAGAATTTAAACGTCGACATTGCATGTAGAGCCTTTTTTAGCTTTTAATAATTAAATATTTTTGACGTGACAACGTCTTATAATTCGATAGAGCCGCCTGCACGCACGAAAAAACATGACTCATGCGGCGTTACCTCGCTCTGAGGCGTTCCATGTAAGGCTTGAAGTGCGAGCGAGAGCGCGGAACGAACGACAAAGAAGCACAATCGGACGTTGTCACGTTCAACTATCGTCAGTAAACCGACTTTACAGACAACCAATTTTTTTTGAAGAATTAATAATAAATAATACCTACAACATAAATAGAAAAAATAATGTATGTTTATTATATTATGCACATTAGTGCACAGAAAAGCCTGCAAAGCTTACGAACTAATATTTCAAATGCACCATACATTAGAATGCACTAGAGATCCTTATGTCAGAAGCAAAAGCTGAAATCGACAAGCGCTAAGATATGGAACATGTCTCTCCAGTCAGCAAACCAAGCATGTGAAATATACACGACTTGGCGGTATAATCATTATTTTAATATTTTATTTCTTTTGGCTTTGGCAATTGGTTGAATTGTTTGATTTGATTGAGGGAATAGAGTCATTTTGCGCTAATATTATGATCATGGGTATTTTACTTACATTTTGGAAATAGAATGAAGCATCATATATTATAATTAATTCTTTCATTTGCGATTATATGATGCGAAAATTAAATGTAGCAGGAGCCTGATTCATTTCCAGGAAACGTTTATACAAAAATATTCTTTACAAGAGAAATTCACAAGTAATAACTCTTCGTAGAACTTTATAATAAAAAAACAGTAAACAGACATCAAATTATAAAACCATTCGATAAATTTATAATATTTCATAGTAACTTCTAGTTTATTATATATTTTTTTAATTTTTATAAAGAACAATAACATAGTATTAAAATAGAGATATGTATAGATACTCCAATTAATATAATAGTAAGCTTCATACAGTGTGCATAACGTGGGATATCACCCCTTTCAATGCGCCCCTTGATTCTATATATTTACGTAATGTGATTATAGTAATTAGGACTGTAAATATTTTCATAATCAATGTTATACTGTATAGTGTAAACTTTTTAATTTTGTAAACAGATCTATTTGTATGTGAGTTGTGTATGGGTTTTTATAAAAGCTTGCCAATGAAAATTGGTTGCAAACACAAATTAAAATATCGTAGGTACTTACCTACTTTTAATACAAATAAGATATTTTTTATTAATGAAACCTGTTGTTGATACAATTTAATTTACTACCTACCATTTTTTCAACTTTTTGAACTCTTGTGCCTAAATTTTTGTTACACGATACTGCGGCTACATAGCATTTATTTTTTTAGCCATAGATTTTGACTACATCTTAATATATATAAATCTCGTGTCACAATGGATCCTCAATGGACTCCTAAATCACTTAACCGATTATAATAAAATTCGAACACCATGTGCAGTTCGATCCAACTTGAGAGATAGGATAGGTTTTATCCCGGAAATCCCACGGGAAAGGGAACTATGCGGGGTTTTCTCTGAAAACGCGGGCGAAGCCGCGGGCGGATAGCTAGTATTACTAAATATTCTACAACAGCAAAAGAAAATCAGCATATAAAATCAGTAATAACCATACCATAAAGAGGAAAATAAACCAAAAACATAGCAATATTGAGCCCTAACCTCAAGGACTCTCGCTCGGTTAGCCACACTGATTGCCTTCAAACGAGGCTCCTTTAGTTATAAGTCACCTGAGGAACTTACTTCAATCGAACGGTCTATTTAATATTTTTCATGCGGATCGTTAAAGCGATCGTTCCGATGTAAAAGTTTAATATAAGTAAGGACTAATAGCAAAAACGTGACTTATGGATGGCAATTTTGTAAGGACCTCTATTATTATATAGAAATAGGCAGCGTTTGTGGTGAAGTTTTGGTAAAACGGCGAATACACGGATATATAGAAATAAAAGTAAGTGTAATGTGTAACAGGAATATTATTATGGTAAATGAAAGGTGAATTTGAAATGAAATGAAATGAATTTATTCGCAAGAAAAGTGGTTATACAATGGTGTTATGAGAGAACTTGTTCTACACAATTCGCCAGTCCATTTGAAACTTAAAATTCCGTATTGACTAGCAAATTCTAGCCGTTTTTAGTATTAAATGAATTGAGAAGTAGGGAAGTGAAATGAAGTTTTGGTAAAACGTCGAATACACGGATATATAGAAATAAAAGTATTATGTAATGTGTAACAGGATTATTATTATGGTAAATGAAAGGTGAATTTGAAACTTTAAATTCAGTATTGACTAGCAAATTCTAGCAGTTTTAAGTATTAAATTAATTGAAAAGTATGGAGAATGATATTTTCAGAACTAAATAGAGTTGAAAAAATATTAGATTCATACATTTTATTGAGTGCGTTCAGATTAATTCTAAAACTGAAAGCTTTTTCAAGTGACGCAATGAAATATTTAAGTACTTATTTCTGTTAATAAAAACAGATTTCAAAGTACATATTTTTATTGACTTTATTAGCCTTGAAACCATTTTTTAAACCCAGAATAAATTGAACAATAGAAGTCTTACTCTACGCTTATAATAAAAGTACCTACTTACAAATTAACCACAATAAAAATGGCCACCTTATTCAAGTCAAACCGTTATAATGAGGGTAATGATTAAAATAACATGCTTATAATAGTATAACAATGATCCAGTTACATGAATATTATAATATTGGTAATTTTCGATGCATTACAGATAAGCTTGTGGCATAAAGCCTGATTTTATCGTCCTGTTAGCTGTTTAAATAACATTAACACGTATTAATTATCCACTATACACACGGCTTATATTTGATAATATAAAGTTTCATTTAGTACTCCATAATAGCGTGTCACCGGTAAAATCTATATCTTCTTAATATATATAAATCTCGTGTCACAATGTTTGTCCTCAATGGACTCCTAAACCACTCAACCGATTATAATAAAATTCGCACACCATGTGCAGTTCGATCCAACTTGAGAGATAGGATAGTTTAAACATGTAGGTACCACGGGCGAAGCCGGGGCGGACCACTAGTATTATATAAAACTCATAGGTGACTGATATAGTGATCTATCAACGCACAGCCCAAACCACTGGACGTATCGGGCTGAAATTTGGCATGCAGGTAGATGTCATAACGTAGGCGTCCCCTAAAAAAGGATTTTAGGAAATTCATCCCCTAAAGGGGTAAAATAGGGGATGAAAACTTATACTATGAAAATTTATCTTTTCCACGCAAGCGAAGCTGCGGGCAACAGCTAGTTCAACTATATACTCGATACGTGTACGTTATAATACGTGTTAAAGGAAAATACGTCAGGAAATAATCATTTTTAAAGTCATATTTTAAGTAGGTAGTTATTTTTGGATCTATTAAACACTTGACCGTAATTTGAAGCTTACTTATTGAGAAGGTACCTAGCTTTTTCCGCCTATTTTCCCTCTCTTTCTCGTTGTATATATGCTATCTCTCTCGCACACGGCACACCTCTCACCAGGTGGCGCGGCCGGCGCACGATAATGTGCAGGCGCTAGATCTTCTTCATTGGCGTCTAGCTTCCGCCGCGAGAAGGTTGTCTACAAGACTACAACCTTGGTGCTATTAAGTATTAAGTATTGCATATTGCAAGTGCTAAAAGTGTGAAAAAGTGTATCCCGTCGGATCGGTACAGTGAGTTATTTTTACATCTATTGTAATGACATTTTACTTAAAAATGAGCAAAAATCTTTTAAATCGACGGTATATCCGTTGGACTTTATTTAAAATGCTGAGGTCTTTTAGTGAATCCTTCAGCAATAGTTTATTTTTCAATATGCTTTAAATACTTAATAGCATGTTAGATATTTAAAATTAACGATACAACCGTTACATTTTACGTGAAATAGTAACTTTTCTTTTGAAATATTTTATAAGTAATGTAATATAATATACTAATGAATATTTGAATTTCTAATACTGTGAGTAAAGCAGATTTTAACGGATTTACCGTTCGGCTTTACTCGTATCGTTAATATTACTTTTGTGATTATTTGATATTGACTAAATATATCAAATACCCTCTCTTTTATATAGATATTTTTATTTTATTTCATTTTTAATGTGTTTTTATTACAAGGTTACAAGTGAATATTAATAGTATGTATGGATAAATCCAAGGCTAATCCTATGAGCCAACTCAAAGCTTAACAGGCATGCAATCCATTGCTACGACTTTATTACATTGTCGTTATCACTAGGAACGGTTCGGAGTATAGTTTATAACTAAAAATTATCGAACGAGATGAGTCAGCTCAAAGAACAAATTATATAGGTATTACCTATAACAGGAACAAATTGATGTTAGCGTAATTGCACGAATCACAACGTGTCCGAACATGTCGAGATATGTTATAAATCGTCCGGGAGTTAGCCGCTCATCTGAATAATGATGGAATACGCACAATGCACATGTTCAGTAGGTACCATGAACGTACCACACATTCAAAAGTATCCGTAGTCTATACGTGTCCTTTTATGAGTATTAATCTGATCCGTATATAAGCGAAAATAGACATAGGCATTACACACAGCAATTTTGGTTTGAAAATTACTTTTATTTATATTACGTTTCCTATGTTTCAAATGATGCAACTTTTTGGTTAAAACGAGTAAGTGCCAAAATTTTACATTTAAATTTTCTAGTTTGGAAAGAGACGTTATCGTATAGTTATCGAGATACCTTAATTAGAAATTAAATTTAGAGACATTTCAAAGGATTTACTATTCACATATTCTAACGTTTTAGAATAATATTATAAACTTGTACACCTTGACAAAAAGTAAAAAATTGCGGGTGAGCGGAGATTATTTTGTGCAATAAAACCGTCCTACGATGGTATGGCCACGTATGGCTGCGTTCGTAAGGAATGTTAACGGATATAAAGCAACTGAATGTGACATCGATTGTATGAACTAAATTAAATATGAATCGAAGTTCATTTTAAAATTTTGTGTAAATGATTTGAATTTTGACTTTATTAAATAGTTAAAGCCTTCTTTTTATATACATATACATAACAATTAATTACCATTGTCAAATCAATTCTTATTTCATCCTGGACAGCTGTTGCTAGCATTGGAAAATAAGTTAAAGTACCTTGTTACTATATTATTATTTTAAATGATTATTAACTTCTAATTTTATATTAGCACCTTAAATCTTGCTCGAAGCAGATTACATAAATGTGGCCGCTAGGTTTAACCGCTACTCCTCGCAGGTTAGGTTCGTTAGCCAGGTTAAACCCACCCTCGCAGGGTGACTATTAAGTATTTTTGGGAAGGCCCTACTTATTTCAAATTACAAACATCCCTCGCGCAGCTGTCGCTCGCAGGGAAATAGGTGCAAATATATCAGCCCTCGCGGGGCTTTGATTACAACCGCCCTCAAGGATAAATGGTGGAAATATATATCAGCCCTCGCGGGGCTTTGATTACGACCGTCCCTCACGGGGAAATGGTGCAAATATATATCGGCCCTCGCGGGGCTTTGATTGCGGTTGGTGCAAATATACAAAGGATTGATCATTAAAATGATCATAGATATTTGCTTTCGTCAACGAGGACCCACGAAAATGTTAGAGATGACAGTAACGGATCTTCACTCTTCTAAGGTAGGTAGAAAAAGGTTTTGAAATCTAATTCACAGTGGGCCATCTATACAATATAAGTATAGTAATATAACCTAATAAATACAATAAAATAGGTAAGAGACGTTAAATAATGGACGCATGAAATGAATACTTTGTATCCTAAAAGGTTAGCTTACGCTTATTTAATCAGGAAACCACCATTGGTTTATCAATTATGGAAATTGCGACTTGAACAAATTGTATTTACCAATGCAGAGCCTCACAATGCAGAGAATCACAACAAAGGGAGGCGAGTCGGATCAAATATCATCTCGCAGATGATTTGTGGCGGTGGTTTCCAGGATTGTCACCAAGCCTTGTGTCAATGGTATATTTGTTATCGTAATTCCATGGCACTAGCCGACCAATTTTCACATAAAATCACCTGAAGAGATTTTTTAATCGCAAAGCGATTGAATGTAACAAATTACGATTGGTTATGTATAGTTGACCTCTCATAGGCCTACTTTAGTTGCCCGATCTTGTAGGCAATTTATTCGACTCGTTTATCAACCCGTTTGGCCTCATTATGGCACCCATGAGTTTTTCTTCAGGGCTCAAACAATAAATCGCTGAGGGATTAGGATAATCATTTGCTTAGACAAGTTTCTTGTCATCCCACCAGGATTATTATATTATATAATAAACTTATATGCAACTATTAACGTAAAACGTTTAAGGACTCAACGAGTGCTGTGAATTCTGACTATTGAGTTACTTAGGATAGAGGATAATTAATAACGGAAGGTCAATCCTTCCAAACAAAAGCCTCGTATTATTAGATATTACTTGGAACCCCTACCCTTCACGAGAAAGCTCTGCCAGATGACTTCACATTTCTTTGATTTGAAGGGGGGGGGGGGGGGGCAATAAATGCAATGCAATACAGACTATACGGCTTTTGAAACATTATAAATATACCAGATAAGCGAACTAAACCTTTCTGGTTTAGTTCTTGCTATATCGATATCCGTGCCTGCTTCTCGTGGTTGCGGTTGAATTAAGTTTATCAATGGTCATAAATGCAATTCTATACAGATGATATACTGCATTTTAAACATGACAAAGTCTAGTAAGCCAACTAAACTTTGCTAGTTTAGTTCTTACTATATCACTGTCCGTGGCTGCCTCTCGTGGTGGTTACAGATGACTAAAGTAACGTCCTGTCTTCGCATCCACAACCAACTGTCCTTTCATAATCTTAAAACAGATTCATTCGACATAGATCCCCACGAGTTCAGTTCTTCATTTTTGCACTCGAAAAACTGTGGACAACCCACGAGCAGTGCCTCCATTGGTAGCAGTTACAATCAAGGGGTAACTAAGGTAAGCTAGCCATATTAGGGATGTTGGAACAACCGACCATATTCAGGGCAACTTTCTTTGTCCAGTTTAACGTTTAGGCAGTCGTAGCATTCCTACGGAACAAAAATGGGATCAGATCTGCACCCTTAATGCAGTTAATCGAAAGGAGATACCTTCAGACGACGATAGTATTCAGAACGCACCATATTCCTGAACATAATAATGCATATTAATCTGTTGCCATTGTCCTGCAGCAGAATTCCTTAGCGATAATTTGTTCTCGTTAGAGCGAGCGAGGGTTGTAACGATAATATGAGAAATCCTAGTCAGTTCGAGGCCTGAACGACGTGTAAGAGTACTGCTATTTCAGTAGTAGTAGCACCGAGAAGGGCGAAGGTATTCTGGAAAGCAGAACTGAAGGCCCGGTCAGCAGCACCATTCACCTAATAGACAGTGTTTAGTGCTGCACCACTAGAATCTGACTCTGAAGGTATACAGAAATGTATACATTTTCCAAATATCAAATGTTATAGTCGGAAGAAAAATCCTATTTGCCTCCGTCTACCCAAAAGACATACGGAGTAGCTAGTAGAAGTTGGTTGAATTAGAATTTTACATAATTAAATTGTTACTTACTGGATAAATTTGGCTCATTTCCTATCTGACGTTCATATAGCTGTTGATGGCCTAGATGTTATGCACAAACACTTTCATTATAAATAAGTCACGTTATGTAGTCCCGAGACTTTTGGTATATAAGTTCTGATGTAAACCATAACTATACCTTAAAATTAATTTGATTAAAACTTAACGTACTTAGCTGTAGTAATTGCAGGTTTGGGACACAGATAAGCTCTTATCATTTTAGTCTCTAACTTCTTGAGTTCATTATATGTTTCCAGTACAGAGTTTAAAACCTATCAGTTTTAAATAAATAATTCATGCATTGCACTGAAAGTACCAGCCATGTTTATATTATGATCGGTGGCGTTGGCTCTAAACATTAATAGACACCGCACGCTTTGGTTGGATGTTACATATTATCTGTATTATAATTTAAACCGCTTACCTGGTTTATTTTATTACCTTATCCAAGGGATGACCTTTTTTATTTGACCCTTAAAGTAAAGACCAAGGTCTCTACTTGTCCGCTAGTAGCAGGTTGGGTTAGAACTGTGTGAGTTGAGACAGCTGGTAAATCTATGTTATGAGGATTCAATGGTGCTTCTACAGAAGTCTAATTGAATAAATAAAGGTTTGAGTTTGAGGTATTCTTGCCTCGTCGGTGATGAGCTGTTGCTTAATTTTGTAAGTAACATCTAAATGCGTAATTAAAAGTCGTTACTTGCTCTTTCGCAGATTTACGCTAAAGATAGTGGAAATTGTAGTAACTTTAACTTTTCAAGCCCAAAAGGTTAACTAAGGTACGCTTGAACCAATCTCATAAGTTCTAATACTTTTAATCATTATGATTTACTTTTTGGTTCTTATTTGATTAACTTTTTATTGTTAATATAAAAATTTAAAAATTTGTGTGATTAATTGGTATACTATCTGCACACCTTACTCTTTCAAATAAAGAAATAAGTAATTACTTATGTACCTATTCAAATTCACATTGGCGTCCATATATTGTACACCAGGTGGGTAACAAACAGGTCTCAATAAGTAAGCTTCAAATTACGGTCAAGTGTTTAATAGCTGTGTTTTACCTGAAATAAAACACATATTAAATACTTACCTATATTTGAAGCTTACACTTAACGTCCACCTGTTGAGTATTTCGACTCAATGAAGAAGATCTAGCGCCTGCACATTATCGTGCGCCGGCCGCGCCACCTGGTGAGAGGTGTGCCGTGTGCGAGAGAGATAGCATATATACAACGAGAAAGAGAGGGAAAATAGGCGGAAAAAGCTAGGTACCTTCTCAATAAGTAAGCTTCAAATATAGGTAAGTATTTAATATGTGTTTTATTTCAGGTAAAACACAGCTATTAAATTGTAAGGAACTGTTTTGTGGTTTGTACTGTAATTATGTTTTTCAAAAAGCTATTGGTTGTGAAGAGAAGAGTAGCGGTTGATAAAATGAATAAAACCATTGTCTTTAATTTTAAGTATAAAATTATGCTACTAATATACACCGCTTCAAATTTCTTATATTTAGCTTATGATTAATAACATAAAATTAGATCCTGCTAAGTTCCACCTTTAAAAACAATCTCACAATTTCGAATAACAAACGATGTTATTCAAAGATTATCACATGAAAATGACTAATGACTTTGGATTTCTTCTGCATGTTAATTGTATGAAGCGCTCCTAACTAATTTACACTATGTTTATTTAACTATTGACAATTTTAGATCTGCTCTTCGTCTATGCAAATTTCAACCTTATACCTTGGTGATAAAGGTTAGGCAGTATTGAGAAACGGCACTAAGATATTTGTCGAAATAGATCAAGCCGGGTTACTTTGTCACTTCAGCTACGCTTCTGACAGATGAATTAATTTTTCATCTTGATGAGTATTGAGTAAACAAAGGGAATAGGGAAGGAAGGTTTATTTACGCCATGTGTTTTCTAGTGTGCCATATGATAAGTCAATTTCGTTTTTGTTTTGTACATTGATTGATAACACTTCTTATTGATTATACCTTCGAGCTACTGTTCGGCCTAATCTCGATTTATTATATATTTAAAAGAAAAACTTGATACGAACTATCGACTATAATTTCAATCTAAAAGAAATTAGTACCTTCAAAACTAGAAACTTTTAAAATTACTGCCTTTATTAGCAAAAAAATGAAAGCATTGCGAATACCACGTTCAGAAATTTTCCAGAAACCAAAGAATGTACGGCAAGTTTATAGTAAACGTTGTATATCACGGTGTAGCGACAAAATGGAAATGCTACGGAAACTCATTTGAATGCCATGCTAAGACATGCAGTGACTTGAGAGGAATGTCATGGTACGGTGGATGTTTATCGTGAGGATGTTCGTGTCTTTCCACCGTTTGTAGCGTATGATATGTTGGTAGGAAGTTTGTTTGTGGCAAAATTGGCATCGATGCAGTTTTTGGTGTTGTAGAAAATGTGGTAGCACCTTTAGAAGGTTCGAGATTTGATGAGCATAGACAGTAGATTAACATTTGCAGTTTTTACAGTAGTTAATCAAACTTAAACGTTTGATGCTAAAGGACATCAAATAAATAGCCAAGTAAAAAAAGAGCGTGTGTGCCGATCACTTGTGTCAGAAATGAAACTTCTTTGGCAAGATCGAAGACAAGTACCAAAATCGTCGCCGTACTCCATGACATGACGGTATTGCTATGACGAAACCTTGCAATTTTACTCTCAACGCGCCTAAAGAAGTTTCTCTTTAATTAAAATAAGGATACAAAAAAGTCCAAGAACATTTAAATTATAAACTTCATTATAATCCAGGATATTTCTTCTCATGTATTAAACATCTAGCTTAGAACTGGAATGCAAGCAGTTTTATGGGTGAAAGGTTGATTAAAACTAACAAAGAGGACGATAGAGCGATAGTAAAACTAGGCGTTTCTTGCCTTTAATCTAATAGAGTGTGATTATTTATTATTCAATCATTTGTAAGTGATTCTAGATTTTTAATATCCTACTAATATTATAAATGCGAAAGTTTGTGAGGATGGAATTTTGCTACTCTTTCACGCAAATACTACTGAACCGATTATAATGAAATTTGATATGTAGGTAGCTGAAGACCCAGAATAAGACATAGGTTAGTTTTTCTATGAAAATGCAGGCGAAGCCGCGGGCGGAAATCTGGTTCAGATAGATCAAGCAATTTACCTTTGAAATAACTCGCTTATTAAAGAAAAAATAGTAACATGTACAAGTAGGTACATACTGATTTTTTAAGAGAAAGGAATCTTACTGATATTATATTATTAATACCGTAATTTTGATAAAATATTAAAAAAAAGTATTGTTTAGCAGTTTTCTAAACCTACTGTACAATATAATATCTGTAATCTGATATAAATAAAAAAATATAGGTACTCACTGAAAAAATAAGGTGTTAAAAATACGACGAAACACGTCCTATAAAAATCATCAGCTAGAACGTGTTAATGGTAATGTCGAAATTCGAATACGTAGTTCTTTTGATGCTGAATTATTTATATCTCAAAGCAGAAACAATAATATCGGAGATCCGGATGAAGTATCTATTTTTATTGTTTTAGATAATGATATGTGATAAGCATTATACCCGTGGTTCAGATGTGATGTAGACAAGGATCGTAATGTGTTTGATGGTAATTTGAAATTCACAGAGAGAATGTCTATTTTCTTCATTTTGGAATGTTTTATTGTAAGTGTGTAGATTTGAATAATGAAAAATAATTGCTATACGTTAAATAGATATCGGTTATTAGACTTTTTCCTATTTTACTGGAATTAATAATTTTTTGGAAAAAGATCTGGTCGAGGTGGATTAGGTAGAGTTCGGATTTTCTATTTACAAATGCATAATATTGCTAAAGTAATTTTTTGACGTTAATATCCTAAACTATCTCGCTTAATAAATATAATGTTTTATCATTGTATTAAATAATATTATTATAACTTCAAAATATTTAACGAAACTTCCTACTTAACCTCCTGGGGCCTGCGGTCATATATATATTACATAAACAATAAAAAAATATTTCAACGCCATCTTTTGCGTATATGCGCGAATAATACCTCAAATCGATGTAGTGGTATGTCATCCACTATACTAAACGGTTTTTGGTTTTATAAGTGACAGTTATTTGAAGTATTCTCATTTCGAAGTTGACGGTGGCATGTGCGACGGCAAACACGTGGTCAGTAATCTTACATTTCTAGTGGAACCATTCGTATATTGCAGTATATCTTTGTATATCTAATGATAATAGATATTATTTCTGCAACTGCAATAGTTATTTTGTAAGATAAATCTAAAACTTGTGAAAAATATTAATGTTTTCTTTTATGTCATACTGGTAAGACATTTGGTCTCAATTCTTGCCAAATTGGTATTGGTTACTAGAGCCCCATGTATTACCTATATGACATTCTTTAGTTTATGTTACAGATTTTATTATAATTTCCAAGGATTATAAGATATTGAGATCTACCAACACAGGATGAGTCAAATATTGACCTATATGATGGACCTATGGAGTTTCTTGCCGGTTCTTCTCCATAGATACTGCTTTCCGAATCGGTGGTAAATGTGAATACTGTTGTGACGATTCATAATTATTTTTAGAAGAAGTCTAATTGAATAAATAAATGTTTGAGATGAAGATAATACCCCAAATGATACCGATGAAGCCGCCCAATTACCAGAACATGATTCTTCTTCCATTCGTCCAATGAGTATGAGTCATTTCAGAACAGTATCGTCACTATGTATGTCATCTTCAGTTGTTGGCAGACCATCTCGGGGACGCACATAACGTGGACCAAGCTTATGGGGAGGCTGACCGAGAGGATGGATTAGAAATAAGACCTAGGGGTGGACGTGACAATATAAATACACCACCACGCCGGTGCAAAATACATGAACTGGTCGTTTCTCACCCTTAAAAACCTATCTTTGAACTAAGGTACAAAAAATAGACACAGAACAATGGATAGAATAATAACTATTTAGATTCAAGTTTAAAAACATAATATAATAACTAAAAAAACATGTAGTTTTTCTTCATTTTCATAAACTTATTACACTTGGAACTGGGACCCCCTGTAATATATACATGACATAAAGAAAATCCAAGTTTTCCACGAAAGATTTTTTTTACCATTTTTTTTAATATCTATAATTGCATTAGAACAGATACAGCTAATTTTTATTTCAAAAGAAAGAGAAAAAAATCCTGGGTCTCAGGAGGTTAAAATAAAACTACATAAAGTTTACACATAATGTAAGCAACATTTAAAACTGACCTAGCGCCTATCTTTAAAATGCACAAAGTACTGTAAGTTGTAAGGTTATGGGGAAAATTTAAAAGTGTTCAACGACTCCACTTTTCACACCAAACTGTATAATAAAAGTTAGCAAGTAATTTTCATCTCCATATAAGAGCACACGTTAACTTCACAAGCATGTGGTGCCCTAGAAACTATTTTGTGAGGCTTTTATCTCATTTTCGCGCGAAGTGAAAAGTTTTGCAAAGTTTCTCATACAACAGGTGCCTGCGATGTCAAGATATTAGTCCCTTTTTTAAAGAGCATTACCCGAAAAGCATTTCCATATTCAAAGGGCTATATTTCTTCTCTTGCAAAGTGCTTATGTAACATCATAATGTGGAAATACTCTCACAAACTTTTCTTCATATGACAGTTTAAAATAATGCCCATACTCCACGCAAAACTCCTCAAAAATTGTAAAACAACATTACGCGCGCAACTTCGTACAATTATTTACGTCTAAATTAATGAATTTCACCGCCGAACAGAATTTTATATGCGAAATAACACTTTTGATTGTGAGTATTATAAGTAAACTTTTCGCTATACATTATTCATTAATTACTTTGCAAATATAATGAGTTCGCGTGGATGAAATCTGAAGTTACTGGGTTGCGAAACTTTTTAACTCGTCGAAACTTTTATCTCATTTTGTTTATTATAAGCGCTCGATACAACCGCTCGAGAATAATTCAGCGGCGTATGCACCCTCAGTAATGCCTATGGGATGAAGTTTCTTCAGACGTAGAGCGGAAAGCCGCGGGGCGTCAGGCGTCGCAGGGCGGAGCTACGGAGCGCCGTTCAGTCGGTGGGCAGCCGTCACACGCGTTAGTCGCCCATCGCCACCGCGCTACACGCTGTTATGCCACGCGATCCGCGATGTTATTTTCAACGTGTGAATATTTATGACGCGATCAACCATTACGCCTCATCATAAATGGCACTGCAGAATTCGATGCCTCGCATGTCGCAAACAATCATAAAATGCCAATAATACAAACTATTGTGAAAAAACTTGATCTGCGAAGTTTTAATCATTTGATAGTGTATGTGCTGTTGTATTACTATGTCGTCGAAAGGAGTTCAGCGTCCGAAATGCCACACGAGTGCGCCTACCGCAGCTCCGAAACGGAAACGTCGGAAAATGCGGTGCTATTTTGCAAGATTCGAACGATAAGTAGTTTGGATCACATGCTACAAAACATCAGCAGAACGTATCTTGACGATGTGATATCGTTACACGTTCAGTGTAGTGAAATACTATTCTTCGAAAGTACGCTCTCAACTCACTCGGATAAGGCATCTGGAAAGAATTCTAACCTAGGAAAGCTAAGGAATCTTAGAGTAGACAAATGTAAAATACGTCAGATCCCCGCGAGAGCCTTTGACAATTTCAAAGACCTTAAACGACTACACGTGACAACGCACAACAGTGAATGGTCCGCGATGACTATGGAGTTACATGAACAAGCATTTATGGGTTTAAGTGAGTTGATTGAACTAGATTTAAGTGACAATAATATATGGAGCACAAAAACGGATACTTTTTGCTCTCTGTACAGTTTAAAAACTCTGAACTTTACTAAAAATCACTTGCAGAATATAAAGACATTAGGCTTTTCAGACTCTTTGCGTGAACAAAATTTAAGTGTGAAAAGTTGTAATTTAGTTTTAGAAACCCTTGATATGTCATTCAACGATTTGATTGTAATACCGGATTATAGTTTATCAAAGTTGAGGTCTTTATCAAAGTTATATTTGCAAAACAACGCTATATCCTCTTTAGAAAATGAAGCATTTAAGGGTTTAATAAGTTTGGAGGTTCTCAATTTATCCAACAATTTTTTGAGCAGCGTTTCGATAGATATTTTCACGGATACGAAACTGTTAAAAGAAATTAATTTTAGCAACAACACCCTTAATGTTTTGCAACCCGGATTGTTTTCGGGTATGGAACAACTTCAAATACTGGATTTATCGCGTAACGATTTAACTAGTCAGTGGATAAATAAAGGTATATTCGTAGGCTTACTGCGTATGGTTATTTTGAATGTTTCTTATAATAAATTGAATAAGATAGATCGTTATACGTTTCAAGATTTGTATAGTTTGCAAAAGTTAAATTTGGAACATAATGAAATTATAACAATTGACGAACATGCTTTTGAAGAGTTGAGAAATTTACATTCTCTAACACTATCGCACAATAAACTTTTTCACATACATACTCACTTATTCACTGATTTGCATGTGTTGCATGAGTTGTTTTTAGATAACAATAAAATTAAGCACATAGACGAGAATGCCTTTGATAACATAACAACAATAGAGGATTTGAGTTTGAACGATAACATGTTATCATCAATTCCTGTTTCGATTCGTAAATTACGTTCTTTGAGGTCCCTAGACATCGGTAATAATAATATAACACATCTGAGTCGAGAGAATTTTCACGGCTTGAATGAACTTTTCGGTTTACGACTCGTTGACAATAAAGTGACGAGTCTTAATGAAAATACTTTCGAGCATTTGCCACAACTACAGGTGTTAAATTTAGCTTCGAACAAAATTAAATACGTAGCTCAAGGGTGCTTTCGCAAAAATGTTAATTTGAAGTTACTACGCATGGATGGAAACGATATAACAGAGATTGATGGTATTTTTAACACATTGAACAGTCTAGTATGGTTAAACATTTCTGCTAATCAAATATCGTCTTTTGATTTTTCAAATTTTCCAAGTACATTAGAGTGGTTAGACTTGCATATGAACTCTATAAATAATTTCTTCAACAACGACATGTTTTCGAACACAAATATAAAACTATTAGATTTAAGTTACAACAACTTGACTCAAATCACGGTTACCTCAATACCGAAAACCGTGGAAAAGCTTTATTTGAATGATAATAACATAAACCACATTCAAGTTGGTTCTTTTTCGAAACTACGAAGGCTGTCAACTGTAACGCTAAACAATAATAAACTTGTACAATTTGACATAAATGCTTTCAGGTTAGATCAAATAGATGATGATAGCGACTTGCCCGAGTTCTTTATAAGTGGAAACCCATTTGTTTGTGACTGTTCAATGGAATGGATTCAACGCATCAATTATTTGAGTCACAGTCGACAATACCCACGTGTGTTGGATCTTGATAAAGCCTTTTGTTCGTTGGTACATTCGCGCGCAAAAGAAAAAAAGGTGATAATAGATATGTCGCCCTCGGACTTTCTCTGTCCATATGAAAGTCATTGTTTCGCTCTGTGTCATTGTTGTGACTTTGTGGCTTGCGATTGTGAAATGATTTGTCCCAATAACTGTAAATGCTATCATGATATCACGTGGAATGCAAATGTCGTCGATTGTTCCAACGCGGGCTATACCCAAGTACCAGATAGAATACCTATGGATGCGACAGAAATATATTTAGATGGGAATCATATACAAAATTTAGGCAACCACGTATTTATTGGTAAAAAGAAATTGCAGGTTTTATATCTAAATAACACAGAACTAAAGGAAGTTAACAATCAAACTTTTAAAGGTATTGATTCCTTGACTGTTTTACATTTGGAAAATAATAAGTTAGTAGAACTTAAAGGCGACGAATTTGTACATTTGAATAATTTAAATGAGTTATATTTAGATCATAATGCGATAGAACACGTAGCTAGTAATACCTTTTCTTCGTTAAATTCGCTCTCCGTACTTAAAATAGATGATAATAAACTTATCAACTTTTTTCCTTGGAAATTGTTAGCGTCCTCATCTAAAGCTATTGCTCACGTTTCAATCGAAGGAAATCGATATTCTTGCGATTGCAAAAGTATTGCTGAATTGGATTCGTGGCTACGTAAGGATCCCGGTGATCCTGAAAAAATGTTGTGCAGTGATAGTCAAGGAAATCCTACGAAAATCACTATTGCTTCCGTGCTAAGCCACTGCAAGGAATATATGGGATCTGTAAACGACCCAACTATTTTAAAAGATGAAATTGTTTCAAAATCGGTCTTTCTTCCCGATAGTTATTTTGCGATTGCCTGCGGTATAATTATAATAATTGTATTAATTTGTTTAATAGGTGCCATCTTCTATGCTTTTAGATACGACGTAAGTGATTGGCTCTACACCAAGTATGGTGTTCCATTATTTAAAGAACAAACGTGCCCTAATGTCGAGCATATTTTAGAAGGTAACTCGAATCACATGTACGAATATTATGTGATATGTAATACCAAAGATACTAGTTTTGTACAACATAATATTATGGCAGAAATAGAGTTTAGAAAAATGGCAGCAAGAAGGCTTTCAATGAACGAGGCTACACTGAATATTTTAACATTAGATAGCTTTTCAAAGTGCTCAAAGTTATCCAAACGTCTCCTCATTGTCTTAACAACGAATTTCATTTGTAACGATTTGTGCGATATTCATTTTAAAAACATGTTTTATAGTTATTTAAAGTCGTTAAACAGAAGCGAAATAAATAAAATTATTTTCATAAAAATAGTGGATAATAATCAAATAAACGATGAACTCGGTTTCGTGTTAGACAAGTTTAAAAATATATCGTGGAACGATCCTCGTTTTTGGGACAAGTTCGTGGCTTTACTGAATTCGACGGACACTATTATAACGGTAAAAGGATCAGAGAAGAGCGTATTTAAGAAGTCATTACGCAAGACCCCAACATTGAGGTATACAACAATGCCTGTCTCAAACGATAGTTGCTCAAAGCAGAATTTTACGAATTCTTTACAATTCTCTAAGAGAAACGAGGACGAGTCTTCACATAATGAAAGCTCGCCTTCATCTGACAACATGTACGGGGAAGGGAACAATTCGAACAATAGTTACATGTCGATCGACAACAGGACGTGTCCTCGGTTTAATTATGACCTCAGGAAATCCCCTAGCAGTGGTCATGTCTACTCTAGGGTGGAGGATATTTCTCCGACCATACCCCGCTCTATTACCAGCAATGCTTCTGCTAAAGGGCGTACTTACTATGTCTGATCGATATTGCTTCTTTTCAAGTATTTTATTACTCATTCTACTATTGTTATGCACTTATTATATTTGTCCTCCATACACACTAATCACACAAAATGTATATAATCCGCTTCTACCATAAATATTTGTCAATTTTATCATACGTAATGCATGTTGGATGCAGAGAAATTTTGAAGTAAGTGAAGAAACAATATACTGTACAAAATCCAAGTGGAAATGTTAAGTCTGATAAGAAACACTATTCAAATATGTATTATTATTATTGTGGATCATGTTCACATACACACTGTAAAAGAACACCAAATCGGTTAAGTCTCGTATTAGTAATTAACGATAAATATTTGTAATTGATTCATAATATGTATGACAATTATAAGCTTTTATCTATATGCTTTGTTTGATATTTGGACCTATTGATATATTATATTCTTATTTAAAATTAAAAAGATAATATATTTTATTACAAAAACAACTATGTATTACATACTTTATTTTTTTGTTAATTGAACAGTCTGTATCTTTCCGTGTATTATTATTATTTGATGTTACATTAAATGTATTATTTTATGTGCTTAATAGATATAAGTCATATTTAAATGTATATAGAGGATATGTTTACTGTTATTGTTTATATCGATGGTCGTTTGCTTAACTTTATTAATAATTTACTAAGCTAAATCGTGATACTAGATATAATAATTATAAATTTAAAAATAAATGTAATTTTTGGATTGTAATTATTAGTCTTAATGGAAATTATTGTTTTGTATAAAAGTGTACAAAGGTATCTTGAAAACATAATAAAATTATACTGACGTTTTTTATACTCATTCAGTGTTTTATTGTTCTCATGAATAGGTTGAAAAACAATTTATTATCCTTTTATAAAATGCTCTTTTGAAATTATTCTGCAGTACATGTGTTTTGTTATTGAAGTTTTTAATTACTGTTCAAAAATATATTATTATGAATGCTTAAAGTACTAAATAACAGGAAAAGTATTAAAAAATAATTCACTCAATTCACTACTCTCTCTGCAATCTAGGTCAATTCAACTGTTGGTCACAAAATAGGAAGATAAACAAACAAAATGATAAGGAAGAACTTTATTTCCGATTAAATAAATTGAAGAAAATATAATATTATAATGGATAGGTACCTACATACAAATATATTATTATCTGTGTGATCTATAAAAAAATTGAATATCAATAGCTCTATTTTACGTGATGGTAGCTATAAAAATAATGGAAAAAATAAAGGTGGTCTATAACAGCTGTTAATGTTTATAATGAAATAAAGTACATTTTTGTCTATTTTGATGTTTCAAAAATACATATTATATATATTATAGAATCTATACTAATATTATAAAGCTGAAGAGTTTGTTTGTTTGTTTGTTTGTTTGAACGCACTAATCTCGGGAACTACTGGTCCGATTTGAAAAATTCTTTCGGTATTAGATAGCCCATTTATCGAGGAAGGTTATAGGCTATATTTCATCACGCTACGGGTAACAGGAGTGGAGCCACGGGGGTGAAACCGCGCGGAGCAGCTAGTCAGTATTCAGTAATAAAGATAAAACATCCATTTATGCAAAAACAAGCCTTATTTTTTTAATAATTTGAAATAAATTGTTGAGTTTAGAATAAATTTGTTTGCTCAGTGCTCTACATTATATTACTTTGTCATTTTCTAAATTAATTTTCAATAGAAATTCATAATAAATTAAATTGCTATTGGAAAATTAATGATTATCATAACATACTATTATATAAGACAGTAAATAGATTCTAATAAAAGGTTCGATTTATTTATATCCGATATAATATGGTCCGATTTATTTAGATATAGAGACAGAAAAAAATATTGATATTTCAAAGGAGTAATATTTCAATAAAGGGCAAAAATCATACCTACAGAACACTGCTTGTCTCCCTAAAGGTTATTTAAATAATATGACAAAATTCTTATTAGAAACTAGACATAGTTGAAAACTTTTAAGTAAGAAATTTTAGAATGTTCTAAGAAGATTTACTTATTACTTATAATTATGTGTTTTCGTTTACAGGTCACAGAGTTACTAGCTAGAATCAAAATTAAATTTATTCACATTTACTTCAAAAGGACAAAATATTTTCATCACAAAATGTATAGGTATTTCACCGTAGTACAATGAAAATTAATATATCTACATACCTAACTACTTACTTATACATACTTACTTTTAACCATATGCCCAATAAAACGTAGGTACAAAAATTTAATTATAATGACTTATAAATATAGAGCATATAGAATTAAAGTTCAGTTCTAGTTTCAGCAATATTATTTGAATATCCAATTATTTAGATAATACTATTGTTCCGCGAGTAAATATTTAGATTGAGTTAATCATAGCATTATTGTCTATCAAAGTCCAATGGTTTGTTTTCAAATTATACTGTTTGTCTTATCAATACTAAGACAAAGAGTTATTGTGTATGGATAAAATGTTGTGTGCAAGACAGGGCCTTGTTGTTTTATCTATAGATATAATAAAACAGTAGATAAAGCATTTCTATACAATGAATATATTTGTAGTGAAATAAATCTATACTGATACAGGAACCACGGGTCCGATTTGAAAAATTGTTTCACTGTTAGATAGTCTATTTATCGAGGAAGGCTATAATTAGAGGTAGTATAATATATAGTATAATATATAGTTAGAGGTGTCATATTTGAATAGATCTTTAAAAATCAAATTGAGGTTTCCAATTCCTTTTTTTGCTAAAGTAAATAGTTGATGAATAATACGAATTTAAAATAAAAATGTCGTAGTGCCTCTTTGAAAATTCCCGAAGTAAACACGGCTTTAAAATATTATTTATTTGGTGATTCAAAATTGTCATAAAAAATAAAAGTAGGGCTTACATTTATTTATTTATTTATTTATTTATTTAACTCTTTAATAGTTGTACAGAACAGTTGTACAGAAGCCTTAGAACTACTTACACATAGAACAGAGTACAACTATTTTGGCGGCCTTATCACTTAATAGTGATCATTTAGCATAGTGTTAAATATTTGCGACATATTTTGTGTTTTGTGTGGCTCAATTACATGTTTCTCTTATTTGAAGTATGCTAAATAGAGTCTATGGTACCGAGAATTTTGCTATTTGTCGTAACGCCCACGGTTTCACAAATTGAACTGTTAACTTTCTAAGAAACACTTGTGTTTAATTACTGCTAGTTTCAACTTAGAGTAATTCCAATTGGCATTCATTGTTCATTAATTTCCTAGTAAATTCTAATGTGATTTCAATTTAGTGGTGTTATGTCAAAACTTTAAGGCTGTTCAGTGCTTAAAGCCCACACACACAGATGTACAGGCATAGATTCGCGTCTTAGTCTTACAACTAAAATCGGAGTTCGAGAATAACATAGAAAGCTTGCAAAAAAAAGATTGTTCAACTGTATCCTTGTTCATAATAATTATTATCACCTTAATCAATAAGTTTGATTTTCTAAATACTAGTTAATAAATATGACTTATGATGATGATTTTAAAGTAAATAATATGTTTTATAAAACGATAATATTTCTTACCTACTTTATTAATATTGAAAAAAAAGTAGGTACATAAAAGTGTTTTCAACCAGACGCAGACGGTTTCAGCATTGAAAAGATGTAAAATGTCTGTCGCCTGTTTTAGTCCTGCGTGACAGCCGAGTTACTACGTACCTATTAAATTATTGATATAATATAATTATTTTAAGTAGCAAGCAAATATAATAACAATTCACTACTTATGTGAAATATTATGATAACATTTAAGATAATGCTACCAACGCATACATTTACTTATTTTAATATTCCACGTGACGTCTATGGCCTTCACAATACACCGATTAAATCCATTATCATATCATCGATTTAATGTCGGATAAACGCCTTTGAACCCTTACCCCGCTAACGATATCCAAACAAATAATTAACAGATAGTATCATACAATATCGAATAAGCGGGTCTACATAGAGCGAGCAGCCTCGCGAAGCTATTGCTGCGCGAATCTCGGTCAGTGTGGCTCGGCCGAGAAAGAGAAGATAGCATTCTAAAAAACTAAATTATATCAATTTTAACAAAGGCCACGTTCCATCGATAAAATATTGTAATCATTGACATTGGTTGAGATAGTTGTTTAATCATCTCAATAGATGGCGTAGAGTGTCCCTGAGACACATAAAATCGAAAGAGCCGAAAAACTTGCTCAGACAGGATCAAGAGAGGCAAGACGAAAGACTCGGACTTCGAATCGTTGTCGAATTTCTTTCTATTCTTTAAAAATGTCTAAAATGTCGTGTGATTTAATTTCCCTCAGCGGAATCCTGTCCGAATAGACTTCGCGCGGCAAATGCTTCGCGAGGCTGCTCGCTCTGTGTTGACCTACCCGTCTATTTAATATACTAACCTGCATCGATTCCCCTATCGGCTGCCAATTTTAATCGGATGACGTTTGCACTGGATCGCATAATTACGTTCAGGATTGGAAAACTCTCACGGGACCAAATTCGTATTAGTTTTGACGTATCGTGATGGATGCGTCACAATCTCTTGACGAATCTTGTGAACGCCCGGCTGATGTAGGAATAATTTGATGGTATGATTGTGCTCAATAATCGAATAAGGTATTATTTGGATCGTTATCTTTCGTTATTGAAAAGGAGTATACAGAAATGTAGAAGCAAATAAAGTTTCATATAAATGTTTTGTAAGTTTCATTATTAGTATAATTAAATGAAAATATCAATACATATAATAAAAACGTTCTTCAAATTATTGTAACCACAATTAGGTATTATCTACATAGATCCGATATCTTGTTATTATAATAAATGTAGGCCATAAATATATCGATAAGTTTACCTATAATATAAGCAGTACCTAATAACAGTGACATTTTTTTTATAAGCAATATTAGAAATATTGTATTCATTGAACGAGCAAAAAGACTAACGCTTACCACAGATTATCACGAACACGTGCGTTACCTAACTTAAATGGTACAATGTTGTGGGGTATCGCGTTCATTTTTTTATCTGTATAAAGGAAGTAGTCAAAGGAAAGATAATATTTGTTGTCTATAACAATGTAACTTCCGGTAACAAAGCGAATTTATATCGTTACAATAAGTGGCATATTGTATAGAATAAGTTGTAACAAAAAATACGCAATTTGATTTGGAATTTTGTCAATGGAACGCATGTTAAATTTTGCGGGTCATGTTTCTTATTTTACTTACATACAGTACCATTCTGTGATAATTCGAAAGCAATTATTACATATTATTCTTAAACTTTACATATTTCTAGGTCATTTTATTTTATTTTGAAAATAGGACAAATAATTAATTAATTTCTGTTCAGAGTTTGTATTTCATTAAAAACAATATAACATGTGGCTGGCACTCATTGAGATGGTGTGTTATTCTACTTAATTATAATTTAGAAATGAAATAGTCAAAAATGGGAAAAAGATTGTGATGTAATTAACTACGTAGATAATTTAATATAGTTTTCATGTGCTTTCATTTTCATTTGCTCATTGATTCAGAAAGCTTTTTTATTCTATTTTTCAATAAATAAATATTTATAGCGTCCGCTATTGTTATCAAAGAAAAAATATCACAATATGTAAAAATTTGTAAAATTTAAAGCTTCCTTTCCTTACATCGATCCACCCTCAAATTGGTAATCTACTCATGTTACAGGAAACCCGCGGTTGCTACAATTGTATCGGAAACTAGATACTATGGATCTTACTAAATACGTCATGTACGCCTTATAAGGAAGACAATAAGGCAATTATAGAGGAAGGCATAAAAAAGTGTATTATGGTTATATTTCAAATCACAAAATAATTTGTAGAGTAGAGCTATTTTAAAACTTTTAAAAATAAAAAAACGACGTGTGGCACTCGGGGACTGCCGCGGCCGCGGTAAAGCTATTGCATGCTATGCCTTCAAGCCACACCTCCGCGCCCGTCGGAGTGGGGAGCATGAGGTTTTTTCGTTACGGAATTTCTCGATTCGGTCCCCGCGCTCAAGGCCCGCGATAGAAGCTATGCAATAGCTTAAAAAGTGTATTATGGTTATATTTCAAATCACAAAATCATTTGTAGAGTACAGTAGAATGTAGAGCTATTGCAAAAGTTGACTAATGTAAATGTATTAGGTATATGGGTAAAATTTGAAATTTAGGAAAAAATAGGTTGCACGTAGGTATAATAATAAAAAGGAATGATGATTTGTTGTAATTAGATGATACTTTTGATCATATTATTAAAAAAGCTGGCCTATAATGACACACAATCATACACAATAGTACCTACTTGAAACCGCCAAGTCTTCATTATAATTTCTTCATCTGAAATCATTACATATTATAAAACAAGGTCGCTTTCTCGGTCCCTATGTACCTTTGTATGCTTAAATCTTTAAAACCACGATTTTGATGCGGTTTCTTTAATAGATAGAGTGATTCAAGAGGAAGGTTTTAGTAAGTATAATTATAATTTATTAGGTTTTAGACAAAGTGGGCGAAGCCGCGGGCGAAAAGCTAGTATTGTATAAATCAGTACCTATACTTTATTGATTTATTCTCTTAAAATCATATTAAATG
The DNA here is from genome assembly GCF_905220415.1 of Colias croceus. Lineage (NCBI taxonomy): Eukaryota > Metazoa > Arthropoda > Insecta > Lepidoptera > Pieridae > Colias > Colias croceus. The sequence continues at coordinate 2,873,028 of NC_059549.1, forward strand.
AAACATTATTTAAACTTATTATAATTAATGCTCAGAAGGTTTTACTTAATTTTAAATCGTAAAATAATGATAGGCATGTTGTATGTAAAACGAACAAGACGCTTCTACGAATAGAGTTGCATTTGAAAAAAAAAAATGAAAAAACGTTTATTTATACACACATTATAAATAGTTACACAATAAAAAGACACGACGGTCGACTAAACTAGGTACTAGACCTGTGCTATAGTCGATCGACGCTTTCCACTCCTTAAGACATAATGCCAGCGCCCAGCATTATAACGTGTGTAAAAGTTTGTGTGTGTGTGTGTTTGTGTGTTAGTGTGTGTGTTTGTGTGTGTGGTTGTGTGGTTGTGTGTGTGTTATTTATATCCTTAATTACAGTTATTATTGTTCGTAATCAGAATTCGTGGGTTGAAGTCCACTTTACCATGAAATTGCACGGTCGATTAACATGTTAGCTTTTTTGTTATATAATAAAAAATCTGTATTTGTGATTCATGACAAAACTATTCATATCCTACAAAAACTGAAGGACGGATTTTGATGATAATTGGCAGTAATGTAGCTTATTTACTAGAATAAATCATAAACATTAGAAATTCTTGACAGCGCGTTATACCTAGCTAGTAGAGCATAATACATCAACAACAATATTTAAGCACAATATTTGAGATGCAGTTGCAAAATTGTATAGCAATATCTTATTCATAATTAAATTGAATTTCGGTCATGTTTTAATCTGCATCGTAGTTACTATTTTATATATGACAAGAAAAACAATTTGTAAAAATGTGCAAACAATTCCGTCCGTAACAACGTCTATTGATCTTAACAATCTCGCGTTTTTAATTTGTTTGCATTTCTCCTTTTTGTAACTTTGATGCGCGCAACAATTATCTTGCCCCAACAAAAAACCTCCGTAATAGCCATGAGACGGACGATAATTTTTGTTACTAACGACCTAAGATATTGTTTGTTCTTCTACCAAAGTCGCCGACGTGCCCAGAGCACTGTAAATATACGGATATAACCAGCAATCATCATACACAAAACGTATTTAATGATAGCCCTTCGAACGAGTAAATTATCAATTCCGCCCGAAGGGATCGGACCTCGTTTTCGAAAGTAGTAACAAGCCTATCATCTATATTTTTGGAAACAATAACAAGTCAGTTCTGACCTTAAGGCAAAGGTAGCAAAGTTCAAAATAGATTGTGTAGTACCTTAGAATTCCAGGTAAAGCAATTTTAATTGAACTAAAATGTTGACTTAAGAAATATTATGTATAGTTAGTTCTTTATTATAAAATAGAGCCAATTAATATTGAAATCAATCAATTTGTAATAAAACTTTTAATTTGTAGTTATTAAGTGTTTTTGAGTTGGGAAACATAACAAAGTATTTATAAGTCTAATTAAGCAATCATAAAACGTGATCGAATGTACCGGCGATGGGAAAACTTTCATAATAATATATCTTCGAACAAAATAATAATTGATATTAAGTAGTTTCGATTTATTATCCAATGCAATGTTTTAAAATGTGATATAAAACGGTGCTAATATTTTAAACCAATTGTTTTAAACTCATAGGTACCTACCCTACATAATATGAGACAGCCGAGGCATACGCACATGAGCCTGTTATTACGAAAAAAAAACCCACGTCGTCGCATATTATATTTGTCTCATAAAAATTGTTTAAAATTTTAATTACCTCTTTGATAATATTTGTATTGTTGACTAAAAATTTTCGTCCCACAGTTTTCAAGTATTGAACATATAGGGCGTGAAATGTATATACAAAGTTAGAGGTTGTTAGCGCCTTGGTAGCATGTTGTTCAAACTTCATGTTAACGACCTTTCATATTTAAATGTCAAAAATAACGAACTTATTAAAATATTTTACATCATAGGTCGCGGCGTAGTGTGTTGCGTATGGAGCACTGCCGAATGTAATTGGTCCTAATTGAGATTTTTAATGTTGCTCTTGGCTTTGTTAACATACTTTTTTATTATGGAATACAGGAAGACAAAAAGTGGTTCATAAAAATCAAAATAATTTTATTACAATTTGACAAGTGTAATTATAGGATTCAGAGCGATTAGCATCTATTATGTATTCTGTGATTCAGTGTCACTGTTATAAATAGTGTTACTGACGAAAAGTGGTTAGTTATAGGTAGGTTATTTTTACAGAAATTAACAAAATTGGTATGCAGGGAATATTCTACAAACACAAATGCTCTATTTCAGTTCTCTTATAATTTGAATAATTATAATATTATAATGTAAAGTGAGAGATTAGACGCAAGGACATCCTTACATGTTGTGTATTAAGGAACCTGAGAACTATCGACGTGGTGACAAATGCTTTTATCATTCTAATACTTACGAGATTATAATTAGAATTTAAAACAGCATACCAGAAGACTGAAGAAAGCAGAAGAAAGTAACCTTAAGGTTTATAAGACTTTATGCTTTGTACTTTGTAGTATGTAGGTATAGTATAGTTTTCCTAATTTAATCTGTCTAATATTTAAGATAAAACTACTACATAAATTTTAATTTTTATGTAGGTATAATACTAATCGAATTAAGTGCATAAGTAAAGTGAATATTAGATATCATTCTTGAGTTTTTTTTTTCAACAAATTCTGCGATAAAATTAAAGCCTATATTGTATGGTCCTATAATGCTATGGAGATCTTCAATTACATTTGAGGTTGGCGACATACGCAAGTAATGGCTGTGGTTACATGATAATGAGATATATGTTTGCAGGTTATTGCAACGTTTGCATTAAAATTAAAATATTCTTGATTTAAAATAAGTTAGTAGTATAATATGTAAATATATTTTACGAAATATGCTCTGTATCATCAATCATTATGTTTTTAAAATATTACATAATATGGTTGAGTAGCATGGAATTTAAAAATAAAATACCTCATCTCTCGCAAAAAGACAAGTGACAGGAGATTTTTCCAATAAGTAGATATAGAATTTTCCAGAAAAAAATATTTTTTTTAATTGGCAAACATTTAATAATTTTAATTACCTCATGCCAAAAATTCTGATGCCACTGAAAGTTTAATTGGTTGAGTTTTAAAGTCAACGTTTATTTTTTAACAATTAATTATTTACTGCTTTGGTACTTTTATATTCTTCAGTTCCTCGTTCTTTTTGAAGACTTATAAGACAGTAAGCTTACGAATTTTGTTTCTTATGAAGTAATATTCAACTTTTTTTCCAGAATTCCATTTAATAGGTTCTTCAAGGCCATATAATTATGTAATTAGGTACTACAATTTTAGTATAATATAATTTTATTGATGATGTTGTAGACAAAGCGGCAAAGCCGCGGGCGGAAAACTAGTGTGCAATAAAGCACAATAATTCATAAGAAATCAATTTAAATTATTCATGAATTCAAATAAATATTTCATAATATATTCTTATGTTTTTATAAATATTGATACGTAGGTACTAAATTAAGCTGAACAAGAAGGTACGCATTGTAAACTAAAATAATGATTATTTTCCTTTCACTTGCTGATTTTGTAAATGGCTTTCACTAAATAAATTTATTTATTTAAAATGCTTTTGATGTAAGGAAGTCTTTACAAAATCGTATGAAAGAAATTTTCGTCAACTAGGCTTTGAGCCCTCCTAACTTTTACTAATTGGAACAAACTTTCACGTCCAAATAAACGAGTCTTTTTCGGGGCTAAATTATTTGGCACTCTGTGTAATATTATAATTAGGCAGAACCTCAATATAGTTCGAAGCTTTTTTGTAATATAGTGATTTGGAAATTATTCATACGTTCGTGAGGTTTATTATAAAAACGGATGTAGTTTTTGTGAACTAAACTTGGTTGATGTTTGGTTATACACCTTATTTTAATGTGAGTACATACCAGTAAGTCTCTGATTGTGGAAGTAATTTTAGAAAAGCGGCTGCTAAGTTAATAATCAAAAGGATTTTACAGATAGAAAGTCTCACACTTCATGATATTTATAAATTAAAATAACTCTTTAATATTCTGAAATTTTTTATTTAATACTATCATGAATTGTTTGTAAAAAACTGTAGGCTAAAAATGAATAGAAAATATAGTACATACCTACTTACCCAAATTTGTCACCTTTTCCTTATTGAGTACAAGACCTTTAAGGAATACGATAATACCACTTATTAGTCAGAGAATTTTATAGGCATCTATTTGTGCCCGTGACAGTGACTTGTGGACAAACATACTGACATGTTGTGGATATGTTCAACAGTCGATAGGTGATTACAGCCTAATGAGGTACAAGCGAAGCCTCGGAATCTTCTAACACTTTTCACTTAATCTACGTTATTACATTGAACACTCTTTATAATATGCTTTGAACGTAGCAATTTTTATAATGACTTCATATTTGAAATCATTTAGTTGTCAAAATTTTTAAGCAATTTACGAATGTTTACTTATTGTGTTGAGTCATGATTTGTTAAATTGTTCAAGGAATTGGAAACATTTTTTGTGTAACTTTCCAGCCCACGTCGAAACGTTAGTGTTGAAATTGTTTATTGCTTTTTAAAGTAGATAATATAGGTAGGTAAGCTAAGTTAATCTCAGTAAATTTTTAGATTAAGTTCTTTAATAACCTAAATTAAAACTTCGTAAATTTCATTGAGATATACATATGGAGACGACACCGCCTACATCACTTATGTTCCGCTCAACATACGCCATATGGCGTAACTGCACGCTCATTTTTTATTTGTTTTAAAGTGAAACGCATCAAATATGCCTTCGTGTGTCTTACGAATTACGATATTGCACAAATAATAAGGAAAAGTGCAAAGGAATTATGTACTTTCATCGGTAAGTACCTACAACTAGATAATAATTTTTAAAACTTAGTTAGAGCAAAAAAATGGCGCACAGATTTTGTTCGTGGTGTCTCCTCCATACGAAGTAATATTATCTCAATGGTAAATTTAAAAAAAAATATACTTATTTGTCACAATTTAAAATTTAAGAATGACACATAGACTCAACTAGGTGGTAACCTATATGATAAAAATATATTTTTTCCATTTTACTCCTCAAATTATTCATTTTTGTTCAACTTGTAGATATTTATAAAATAAATTTAATTTGTAACAAACCCACCGAAGTAAAGAAATTTTTAGATAAATATTTTTTCATTAAGAAGCTTTATCTCTGTAGATACCTACCATCTACCATTTATTTACTCATGTGATAGCAAGACACACATGACTACTGTAACAAATAAGAAACCCGCCATATCTCGTCAATCTTAAACGATGATAAATTATTATAATAAATCCGACGACAAGATGGCGTCAGTGGGTGTGCGCAAGCGCCGGCCAGTGATTGGCCGTAACATGATTAGCATTACAAATGGATTTAATTTGATCATGGTGAATTTAAGGGGCTATGGGTTCATTGACACTTTGTTTTTTGTGTGATATGTTTCTACAATGAGACTTGTTAATTACTTACTTATGTTCGTACAAAATTTCCTTTATTAAAGGTATAGTATAGTATCTAATAATACCTATTATACTATTCTGTGGTCCTATAGTAAAAGTTATTTTATGAATTTTTACTACTTATAAGATGGTTGGATGTAGAATACCTACTACATACTTAAATTAGTAAGCTTTTACACTCTTAAAGCTTAATTTTGCTGTGGTCAGTATCACAGTTCAGCAGTTCAAGGTCTTAGAAAATTAATACAATGTGATTAATTTTATTTTAATCATAAATGTATAAAATAAGTTTTAGTATTTTTTACCAATCTATTATTTTTACCAACTCTATCTACTCAAACGAAGCCATCTTTAGGCTTAGCGATGTTTTACATTTAATGATAAGAGATAAATACATAGTTTAAAAGTAAATTCCGATCCTTACATCCAAAAGTCGTTTATTGTTTCTCTCTCGATCGACTGAATTCGATGTAGTTGCACTAAAAGCGAGGGATCTATTTTTATTGACGGCTCTAATGGATTTTTGTAATGTGATCTTTAAAATTTGGTGTTGTTTTTTAACACGTATTCCGTGTCAAGCGTTACCGCACACGTATGCTTTTAGCTTATCTTAAAGAAGATAAATCTATTGTGTTTCATCGGTTTAAATAAAAAATAAGTTTATTAATTAAAAGTAGATAAAAATGCTACAATTTGATAGAATAAAACTCTAATGTATTTTACTAGCTGTGCCCCGCAGTGCTCCGCTTCTGTTGATCTAAGCGTGATGATAATAATATAATGCCTATAGCATTCCTCGATAAATGAGCTATATAACACCGAAAGAATTTTTCAAATTGGATCAGTAGTTCCTTCATCAAAAAAACAAACAAACTCTTCAGCTTTATAATATTAGTAGTAATAGTAGATTTATATAAATTATACTTTCAAAACATTCTGCCACCTTTTGCTTCTGAAATAAATCGATTACGCTTATCGAGAGACACTATCCGTGATAAAAACAATGTTGGAGTAGATAGAGTTAGATAATGTATCAACAAAATGCAATTTTTAGATAAAAATACAATACATTGTTGAAAGATAAATAAACATACATATTTTATCCTTCTTAAGATGCAGTTCACACTCCTGTGATTTTTTTTAATGTAAAAATATTTTTTATTTTGTTCATAGTGAAATCTCAATACCAAAGGTCTAAATCCTACGTATAAAATAAGCGAAGCATAAACTAATACAACTTTGTTGTAAAAAGAAAAAAAAATTATTTGTGTTCTACTAAAAACCATATATTTAATGGAAATATCATCGATAGCAAATAAAGTCTTGTGATCCTTATAGGTAGGTCTATGGAGAGTCGCATACACAACTTCTTCACCGATCACTTGCCGCTCCGTCGATCTTCAGTGTCCTGCAAGAAAAAATAACATTTAGGTAATTTGTCTTTTATTTGTCTGAGTAGCAGTCTCGATAATAAAAATGGGTTTTAAGATTAGGTTTTTAGGTTCTCTTCAGCATGCATCACTTGCATTTTGTTCGCAAAGCAATTTAGTGCACTATAACCAAACGATAGACACATTTTAGTTACCTTAAGTTCTACGTCACCATTGTGATAAAGACCTACCAAAATTTTCTTCTCAATTTTTTTTAAATATCTAAAACTTTGATTTTGATTTTTTCTATCCCTTCAGTAATAACAGCGCCTTAACGCAAACAAACAGTAGGTGGTACGTAATAGAGTATTGTTTTTCAATACGTAGGCGTATTACATCAATACTGTGATAATTGTACACATATTGTTGCTTCTACGTTATTTATTATTGTATTGATAAGGTAGGATTCATTCGTATCTTATCATTATAATGTGCTAGTAGCTGACTACTGAAAATTGTTTGTAGGTATATACACCACCTGAACTTATGTTTCTAAAAAAATAATTTTAAGTTAGCATTGTGTTATTCATCATTAGGCATGACTTTAAATATATAACTTACTGAATAAATAATTAAAAAACAGTCTTAAAGGTTTTATTTCTGTTGATAATATTTACATTTTAGTAAGCCCGTTAAAAAACTCGCTCACTAACAAAACACACGTCTTTTGATCGTGTAGTAATACCAACATTCATTATGACAAACTTAACTTCAAGAGAAAATAGAAGTTTTTAAATCAATTAACTAAAAAACTAACTACATAGACTTAGTAATAAATAGACGATACGATACAATACAAGTACCTTTTACGTCTTTGGTCTTTCTTGCAATTAATTCACATGTAATCCTGTTTTTTTGTTAGCTTGTGTAATGTTTCCGCTTAAGTCTTCCCTTGACATAAATACGACTTAGGAATTCTTATTAACTTTTCTAAATAATGAAGGTCTTTAGTCTCTTAATTAAGCGCAAAGAGGGTTACTTTTATTTTTGTTACGGTATTTGCCACGGTTTGATTAGCTCGTAATACTGTTTTAAAAATATACAATATTTTTTGGGTAAGTTATAAAATGTAGGTATGTAACTTTGAGTAGGTATGTTCTTGTTGATTTACAATTATTGATCGATTGATGGCTTAATTATATCAAAGGATAATTAACAAGGAAACTAGCTGAATATGAATCAAAATATGAATAAATAAAAATTATTTAATTTATTGTAAGAATAGTTGTTACAACTATTAGTATGAGGATGGTAGAAAAAGGACTTCACAAATGAGATAATGTTCTATCATCATGTTATTTCAAATGATGTTCCAAAAACTACAAAATCGTATTTCAATGTGGGAGTCTAAACATCATTGTCACGTAAAAATAAATTCCAGAAACTAGTATACAATATCCTAGAACTATTGTATTACATTTTCCTATTTCTTGAAACACAATTACCTACGTCTTTAGAGGTATGTATTTTTATTTGCACGATATTTGCAAAGTTAAACAGCAACTTGTGTTAGATTAAATCCGGGATTTTATTCTGCGCATTTCCACCGTATAGTTGAAGCAAACTCCAGTATTCATTGCTGGCTAGTTAGGGTTGCCTGGTAAAAATAAAAAATTGGATATAATATAGTTAAATTAATTATTGTGTGAGATAGTTGATGTAGAGCTGCTTAAAATTGTAATCTTTGTTGCTTTAAGTATTACAGCGATTAATCGAACAAATTTTGGTTATAAATCAAATAGTAAAAATTACCAGAGATGTAAACATCTTGTACAGAATTATTAAAGAAGTGTGTTTCAATTTGCTTATTAATCTTTAAAAATTTTCGAGGGTCAACCCTAATAACTACAAACCAAGATTTATATGGAGTTCACGGATATTTACACAGTCTAACATTATTTTTATGCCCTACCTATGAGGTTACCGAGCTTATAATAGGTAATATAGTTAAACAATAAACGACTAGATTTCCGCCCGCGGCTTCGCCCGCGTTTGCAAAGGAAAACCCGCATAGTTCCCGTTCCCCTGGGGATTTCCGGGATAAAAACTATCCTATGTGTTACTCCAAGTTACCCTCTATATGTGTGATAAATTTCATTGTAATCGGTTCAGTAGTTTTTACGTGAAAGAGTAACAAACATCCATACATCCATACTTACAAACTTTCGCCTTTATAATATATATTAAGATATAATTTTAACGTCATTGCCCATAAAATTAACCATGCCCAATTAACTCCTAACTAATTTTTAATTGCTTATCACTTACAGGATCAGTACATACCTATTACCCACATCACTGATTTTCCCTATTTTCCAATAAACCTAATTAACCGTTTCCTTGTTTTCCTCTGTTCTAAACGAATGGCCTTGCTACGCACAAATTTGACGGAATAGAAACAGGTTTATCCGCTTCAGGCGTATCGGTCGGGCCCTCTATTTGTTTTAAAACTTAATTGAGGTCTTGATGAGTTCGTAATTGGGCCTCACACGGATCGCACTATGCAAATGTAACTACTACAATAATAAAGATAAAATGACCCGCGGGCTAACGCCGGTCATGTAAATTTGTTCACCCGTCCACTTAAACCTTTTAAGATTTGTTTGGGGAACTTAGATTGTTATGTAACTTCGTAATGTATGCAGGATTATTAATTGTGTTGACTTGCGGCCACATATTGAAGTTTGGGGCTAATAACTGTTCCGTCTTACTATTGTTATGTGATGTGAACGGGAGGTTAAAATTATATCAAATTACAGTAATATTTCCAGTGTAGGAAAGAGATAGCGCTAGACGAGCTATGTAGAGCTGTCCTTTTCTCACACTGGCAATAATACTGTTTTAAGAAATCATAGTATGGGGGCTGAAATTTGAAACTTGAATTGGTGATTTGTATGTTCCGTTTTAAGTTTAACATTGAAATAAACTTCTCAAATAGATTTAATTGATTCTACTGTTTAATGTCGTCATAATATGATCTTTCTGGAAATAGCTTGTCGGATTCTATTATTTAAATCGCATCATAATATGCTAAGTATATATCGATGGCCCCAAGCAAAAAGTCTGTAATCGAAAAATGCAAATTTTACAGGAGAAATGTTTTACTGTTTTTTGTGAATATCTTTGCAACGCGTGGGAATATTTCAAACATTGATATATCCAATCAAACCTAATTTATTGTAAATTGTAATTCTTATATAAGTATGAAATTATGGTTAATCAAAAGCTAGTAATCTGTGAAAATACATATTACAGGAAATGTTATAAGTGAAACTTTACGGTATTAACACTTACGAGATTTTTGCGGTAAAATTATAATAAACTACAATTTGTAACATTTAATTATGGACTTTTATAACGTAATTTTCTATGGCACAGATGACGCGTAATATTTTATTACGGTGTTATTGCGGTAATTTATGATAGATACAGCAACGGTATTGCTAAATTACGTTATTTTTAGAGAGAAAATTATTATAAAACATGTAGCGGTAGCACCAATACCAATATTTTTTTAACCAATTTATTGAACGCAATATTACAAGGTTTGTAAGAAAACAAACAGAATATTAATATTCAATAAAGTTTATTGATTTAAAAACAAAATATACCTTCTTTAAACAGTTTGGAAAAAATTATACACAAAATAATTATATCAAAATACACAAAAGTACTCAAAGAACAAAAAATCTATATCAAGATATAAGAAAATAAATAATTAAAACAACACGTTTATTATTCTTCTACTTCAGATGTGCTTTCAATCGGGGCTTCAGTACAAGATAATGATTCATAAAATGGATGGTAAAATCGCGGAATAGCCTCACTGTTACATAAACTTAAAAGGTCTGCATGCAACGCTTTACTTATTGGAATAGGTTGGTGGTATGCACGTTTCAATTCAATATTATCTGTACTTACAGAACTTGAATCTTGAGTACTCTTTCGTCCTCTTCGTCTACCTAAGGCAGAACGAGGATTGTTTATATCAAGCTCTGAACAATCGTCTTCAAAATTATATTTAAAAAACAATTTGTTTGGATTTGAATCAGTCACACTAACTTCCATCACGTCAGCCCAGTGTCTCACATTATGGTTTTTATCACACCGCCAAAGCTTATCGTCTACGAGTGGTTTCAAATCGTAAATTTCAGACTGATCCAATTCTTTCACGCGATATTTTTCACCAGTTACCTTTGAGTTTAAAATAATACTATAGATTTGGTCAGGAGTGTACAATACTTTATGCTTAAGATTTTTTTCTATGCAAGCATGCATAGAATCCCCTTCATTTTGGCTATGTCCTGTTTCGAAAAATCGATGAGTTATGGAAATCCCAAGAAGTTTGGCAGCATAAATATACAGAGCAAAAATATACCGATTTTTATTTTGACCATAACAGCCATCTGAATATAGTGAAAATGTACGAATGCCTTTCTCTTGTTCACTCTTGAAAAATAATAGTAAAGCACTTCCTATTTCTGTGCTGCCTCGTTTGGCTATTTGAAAATGCCACACATAACAATATCCTATTTTCCGAAGGGCATCATAAACGGTAAAATTGTAGCAAGGATATTTTCGTTTGTAATGAAACGTTCCCACTTCAGATTGAGGTATACTCAATACTTTTTGCAAGTCAAAGATTGCGACTGTGGTATTATCTTTATCAGCTGTCTCTATTTCTTCTTTTTTCAATAATCTTATCTTTTCTTTTTTCTGTAAATGGAGTCTATGTTTTTCTTCTAGAGTAGCTTTACCGTTCAAATCTGACTGTTCATAAATTGAGCAAGAAGTGCATTGGTCTTTTTTTGGTTTGAAAAACGAGTAGTTGTATTGGCAGTTAAAAACTGTTTCATATTGTCGCTTTGTCCCCATTACAATATCTGTGTAGCCTTGCTGTATAAACCACTCAGTATAAAAGCGATACATTTTCGTGATATTTAAATTTTCTGAAAGATATTCTCTTTTTGAATCCTTTCTAGTATAGTGGGATTCCACTTTAGGAAATAAATCAATATGTGCTTTAATAGTGGCCTCTGTAGCAGTGTTCATTTTATAAGGTCTATTGTCATGCATTCCCCTTTTGTCTTTTAATCCCTCATCGGCTCTCGTAACTTTTTCTACTGCTGTGTACACAACTTGCTCTCCGATTTGCAAAGTATTTAAAAAAAAAGTCTTACATACAGGTATACGCTCATTATTTGAAATCAAAAAATATGTAAGTGTTTGTGTGCGGTTGTTTTTACGATCTAAGGTCATTCGTTTAATGCTTTTGGTTTCAACATGTCTACTGATATACAACCATTGGTGTTCACGGTCAGCAAGACCATAAAATTTATCAAAAATTGCTTGTCTTTCTGACTCACTGAATTTTTGTCCACAACCTTTTTTACACACACATAAGGAACCTATTGTTTTACCTGGGAATTTTTTTTTTGTATTACAACCTTCATAGGCTTGGCCAGAATTTTTTAGAACCTTATTTTTGTTACGGCGCCATTCACTCGTATTCTGTTTACGTTTTCTAGTCAATTTCTTTTCTTCTTCCGATGTAACTAATTCTTGCTGATTTTGTTGATTAGATTCATTACTATTATGATCTGTTTCTTCAGTATTGTTTGCCGAATTCTCTTGAACTTCAATTTTATCCTCGTTATTGCTGTTGACTTCCTGGTCTTGTGAACAATTTATATTTTCTGTCAATGTTATATTATCTTCATTAATTTTCATTAATTATACCACATAATATTTTGTAAAGTTTCTTCTGGCTTTAATGTTTCGTCTATTGTTGTGTCTTCTTGGCTATCTTCTAACGTTTTTGATTCAATATTTGACTGGTTTATTGTTACAGTATTTGATTTTTTTAATGGAGACAAAACTGAAGTTGCTTCATATATGATTGAGGGTGAAGCTACAAAATTGACGTTTGTTAAATACACTGATATGTTAGAGATCGTTGATGGAGTGCTAGTAAAATTTGAATTAGTTATCATTCTATTAATACATTGAGAGTCAGCGCTAAGACTTGAAATGTTACTGAACGGGCTTTTCGATTCAGGTCTCTCTGGACTTGGAACATATTCAGAGCAGTCCGGTGAAAAGTCTTCATGCAATGAATCTTGATCAGTATCAATGTATTTTTGTTTCGGTAAATCTGTAATCAAGTGTGATTTTGTTTATATCAATTTGTCAGAGATAATATTATAATACATAAATTAATATTCCTATATTAATATATTGTATATCAATCATTATAATATCAGTGTGGTTTGGTAGGTATTAACGATTGCTAAAATAAGTATGTTGTTTGTTATTTTGATGTCTACGCACCTCGTAACCCATAATATCTCGACAAAGCTTGGTTAGAAGAAGTTTCTATTTCATTAGAATCTTGACTGTCAATAGGGACACAAAGTAGGCCTGAAATAAAAAAGAGTTATATTACAAACATAATTTTATGCTCTTCAAGGGCTAAGGTAGGCTCCAAAAGTAACTCAATTTTTTACACCTACATTTTATAATTTATGCAGTTTGCACGCTTAGTTTAGTTGCATACACAATAGGCAAATATTTACAAACCTTTTAATTTAGGTTGTTCGGCAGAACTTGTAGATGTCCCAGCAGTTATTTCTGGAAGATTATTACAGTTCTCAACACAGTCCTCATCAGTACCTAATTAAAAATTACAGAACATTACAAAAATATACCCAAAATGTGTTCATTAAATTAAAATTGGTATTTACAAGCCAGTACCAATTTATCATGCCACAAACAAAACCCTTTAACATATTGCACTTATAATAGGATATTTGTCTCATTATATTATACCAATTTCTTAATAATGTTTACATATCGAAATGAATAGTGATACAAAATCATAATGTAGGTAGGTACTTACTTTGAATCGTGTCGTCAACCATTAGAAGCATTCGTTTCACACGATTATTTTTTAATTTATATCTTTTCGAACTCATGATCCCTCTGAACAATAACAAATGACTACTACTCCAACACTGCACTGACGCGCGAAAAACTTTTATTTCAAAGCAGGACGTCACACCACCCAAACACCGGAAATGCAACTGTTTATGTAAACAGTCATCGCGCACCGGCGCACGCGATCACATGTTGAGGGCGTGGCATTATCCATCACTGTTTGATTATTAGTAATAGAAAGAGAGAAATGCGCATTGCAAAATGACGCGCGGCTAGTCAAAAACGGTAATGGTCGAATACAGAGTACGGCATGTCGATTTTTAATAAATTCATAAGTATTGACATATTACGTATATGATTAGTCCAATTATTATCTGCAATAACATTGTTAGTGTCTATTACGAAATTCATGTATTTCAAACCTTTCGACAAAAATCCTGTATTAGAGTTTACCAAAACCATAATGAATTTACTTACGGCAATAATCCGGTAACCGGATCTTACCAAAATAAGATATGAAAATTATTTTTGTAAGATTGTGTAACAGTACTTTTGCTGGAATCATTTTGTAAGTTTATTTCCGTGCAATAAACATATATTTAATTATATCTTCATAAATATAATTAGGAAAAATCTAAAAAAAATTGACAAGATGTATTCCAGTCTATAGATTCTCAATTCGTCAAAACACGAAAAAGTCCATAATAGCACTTTACCGACTTTTTGCTCGGGGGCATCGATATATTGTGAGCCATTTATGAGCCAATCATTTGCTGTATGGGTTGTAGGTAATACAGAGGCTACTTTCATGTAATGTAAGGAAACATTATAGACCATAATATTTATAAACTCATAATATGGACTGAATTTCTTGCTCTAGGAGCTTATATTATGAAAGCTATATACAATAGTGAAGTTCGTATTAAATTAAAATTCATTTATTATATTGTAAACGCAGTTAGTTGTAAGTTGTACAAAATTATTACATTATCTATCCTACACTAAAATCTCACAGTTAGATTTTTAATCGAATAACGTTTCGTAGAGATCTAAAGGTATGCTTTATTGAAATACATATTCCACGAACATTCGCTACTTGGCGCGTTCCCGGAAAACTGAAAATAAATAAGTAACGTAGGTAATCGCAAACAGAATACAGTTCAGTCACGTTTGAAAGTCAATGGCACTAACTCCCGCGTCTCGAGTTTAAACGGCCTAAATATTTGATGAGACCAACGGGATCAAATGAAATAGCGATGGGATGTATCAAGAGGGAATCAGATATCCACTAAGTTTAACAAGGGCGTTTGTAACGGAATATATTATGATGCGATCGATAGTATTAGTAGGATAAAATCAACGCAGATGTCTTCGTGCGCGTTAGAATATTTTATGGGTTATCCAATAATGGTGCTAGTCTAGTGCAATCTGTGTGCGTTAGTGAATTTGGAATATTTAATACGATGTTGTCTCTAATGGCAAAATATGGGATGAAGACGAACTTCAAACGGTATCGCGTGGTATCGCTTTGTTAAGCAGCGTTAAACGAATTGAAAGGGAACTTCTAATTCTTCTGAATAGAGCTGTTCTGTCATCTAGAAAATCCTGTTAAAATCACCTGTATTATTTACCATATCTATACAAAAGCCCACAAACAAATCAAGCTTGTTTCGATTAAACCGAACACTATCTACACACTGTTTCCCTATTCAAACGCCGTCGTTAAATATTCACAACTATACTAATTAACTTCCTCGTTTAAAAACAATGCCTCAAAACACTAAAGAGGTCGTACTATCATCCAATATTAACAAGGCTTTGTTTTATAAAGTTCAAGCGGAAAGCAACTCGGTTATCAATATTCATAAGCGAGATGCCGTTTCTGAGGAGGATCTAGGCAATAAACAAAGCTTCGCCAAGTAACCGATCTGGAAGAGTACTTCGACGATCATAAATTTCAGTTTGCAACTTGCAGTAAGTAACATTCGATCAATAAGTGTTTTGTATGGGTTCTATATTTGCAATCTAATACGCTACAAAACTTTCAAGCGAACCTAATATAAGTTACGTCATGAGCTTCCGCGCTAATAGGTAAACGGCTTAGATTCAGCGCTTTTAACAACGAATGTAATCCTTAAGCGGGGGTGTTAATGAACAAATTTGTTTGCATATTTTTGAAGGATTTCTTCGTACAATGGGGCGCACGTGCACCTATATTGAAGTCACGTGTCTTGTTACACAGGTCAAATCAGATCACTATTATATTATGCAAGTACACGCTTGGTATAGAGCTAAACTTTTAATTGGGGTGGGTTCTATAAACAAAACCCATTAATTGGATTTCATACATATGACGAAGCATATTTTATACAATATGTGGGAATATCGTTTTAAAAGTTGAAAAATCTAGATTGCTTAATAACTAAAAGCTAAGTGACTCTAAAATCTAAAAATAAGTATATATGTAGTTTTACTAACACTAGAATAAGTACTACTAACAATATATGGGCAATGCTGCCTGATATAAATAAATAAATAAATAAATAAATAAATAAATAAAATAAATGAGTTTGGTACTGCGCACTCTAAGTATCAATGCTAGGTTTTTAGTTGATGAAAATAATTGTTATGAATTTCTAGAAAAAAAACTAAGGTTTCATGTAGTTAATGTTGCATAGACAATTTCAATACTTTCATGGGAGGCCCGTGTAATAATAGCTTAATAACTAGCAGAGAGAACATAAATGATGATGATTTTGGGACAATTTCAATAAATTACTTGTTTTGTTTTTCTGAAAATAATTCACTAAAAGCACAGTCTAAAAGTTAAAGGATAACATACTCATTTACTTACTCTTTTTTGTAGATAGATTTTTTTATTGCATATAAATACTATAAATAAATACTATAGGACATTATTACACAAATCGACCTAGTCCCACAGTAAGCTCAATTAAGGCTTGTGTTGCGGGTACTAGGCGACGATAAATATAATATTTAATAAATACATATATAGATAATAACACCCAGACCCAAGAACAAATAATTGAGTTCATCACACAAGTATTTGCCCTGACCGGGGATCGAACCCGGGACCGTCGGCTCAGTAGGCAGTTACTTTACCACTGCGCCAACTGCGTCGTCAAATATCGTCGTATATAGAAATTATAAAACCTTTTTCTACTATTTATAAAAATACTTCACCAACAGTAAAAGTCATAACAACGATGCATTAATATTTATTATTATTCTTAATAGCCTGATTACAGTAACAAAGGAATAAATTAATTACGATTTTATGGTTTAATTTGCGTGACTAGAAATAATAAGAAAGCTACATTTCTTAATCCAGGTATATGGTATTTTGTTGGAATTTATAAAATGACTTGCTGTTACCAGCGGGTTTTCCTGTATTGCACTGTTTTACAATGAACGTAAATTTAATTTTCATGCAAAGTATTGTAATTTTAAACTGTTGTCAATTAAATAATTTTAGAGCTTTTTGGTACAAATAAAGCTTGACAATCGGCACTCATGGTAAATAATTTATATATTGATTATACCAATTCCTTAACCAGTAAAAACATTCTTATAACGAGGTTTATGAGACTGAGTCCCGGCTTCTCAACATGTTCACCTTTTGTATTCCTAGTATATAAAATAAATATCAAGAAAACTCATTTTATAAGTATTACTAAAGCTCTATAAATACGAAAAATAATAATAAATATAAGCCAGACGACGATAAAATAATTTTAAAACGAATACACAATACAAACATCATTATGCTACTACTAATCGCGTAATCCTACCTTATAGTCACATAATTTTAAAGAACAAACATACCAGCTTAACTTTATTTATTCTCGAATAAAATTTAATGTGATATACTTTAAACAACAATACACAATAATAAATAATACATGCATACAGTGATTATAGTCACATAGTCGTCATTTGAATAGACACAAAGCGCGGGTGGTCATGGATCTTGAGACGGTAAAAAATAACCCGTAATTTCCTTGTTAAAATGAGAATGAGATAACTCCGGCTTACATATTAATTTAGTGTAATAAATACACAAATAAATATAAAAATTGATGACGGTTATAAGGATATGGGGCGGACTGTTTAGTAATATGTGTATGGGAATGGTAAAACTTACCTATTTTTTTATGATTCAAACATGATTAGGTAATCCATCGTACGCGTAATATTATTATCTATACATAATATAATAAATGTGTAGAAGGGTCAATTCTGTACATTGAAAATATTAAAAAAATAAATAGCAGGGAGTGTTACTGGATCGATACCAAACCCAAATATGTGATTAAAAAAATTTTTGTCTGTCGTCTGTCTGCCTGCCTGTATGTGAAGACATCACGTGAAAACTACAGGTTCGATTTCGATGAAACTTGGTATAATTATACCTTATTATCCTGGGCGTAAAATAGGATACTTTTTATCCTGGAAAAATACGTAGAAAAAAAAATTAATCTTAATTTTTCAGTTTTATCCATAGACGTTGTTCTGTAGAACCGCGAACACGCGTTGCGTATTATTATAGGCCTAGCCGTATTTGGGTCCAATAGATATTTCTAAGATGCATTGTCAGAGTTACTCAAAATGGATTTATAAATAAACCATCCACGCGAAGACCGACATCCGCGCGGACGGAAGCTAGTCTATAATATCATGATGAAGCTTAATTTATGTTATAATATAATAATATGTATATGTAAAATGTATCACAGACTGTGACTAGGTACTTAGATTTTAGATAAATTTGGAGAATAATTATTGATAATAGTTTAAATTTATGAAATATGTATGTATGATAAATTTAATATTACACATAAGTTCTGTTGTTTTAGATTACCTATCTAAACAATAGAACTTATGTTATGCTAAAAAACCAGGTACTAATTTGGTAGGAAAATCCGAAAGCTCTCTAAATTGGCTTTCTAGGTATCGTAAAGTATGTATAATAAAATGAAGTATTTTGATTCTGAGCTGCAAAGCTTTCGTAACAAAACACTTCATAATATTTCTTATCTTGCATTTATTATACATTATATATATATACCTACGTAACACAATATTTGTTATAATAATTAATAACTAGCTGGGCTATATTTTATATTTTATATTGTTAAATTTTACCCGCATTGCTCCGCGCCTAAGTGTGATGATATAATAAAGCCTTTCTCGATAAATCATATCGTTAAACAATTTTTCAAATCGGACCTCTGGTTCCCGAGATGAGCGCGTTCAAACAAACAAACTCTTCAGCTTATAATATTAGTATAGATTAATAATATTGCACATACTAGATGTGCATGTCATCAACTTTTAATAACTCGTTATTTATCCCTTTTATAAATGCCAGCGTTCATATTAAAATAGCAGCGGATAATGGGTATCAAATGTTTTAATTAAAATTTATGGGGGATGATTCCCATAATAAAGCGTGGTTGTGTTGTAATAATTTGATACCGTGTCTAGGAATTTGCTTTAGGGTTAGTTAGTATTAAATTGTGCAGAAATTCGTCTAGACCGATAAAATTTGAAAAGTATTCTTATTAGTTTTCATTCATCGATTTTACTTTCTTATACGTGGGGATTTAATTTTGGACAAAAGAGTTCTTTGGAAGTAATAAAAATAGCTAAGCTAAGTAATAGCTAAGTTTTGATGTTTGGAAATGTTTTACGAATAATAATAGCACCTGTATTTTTATGAACAATATGTATTTTATAGATTCAGTAAAAACAAGTTATAAAGGTTCAAAGAGGATAATTTTTAATTAAACACTGGATTTAATTTGAGTGATATCTATTTTGAACTTGCTCTCATTGTGGCTTCGTCTAGGACCTTCGGTTATGATAGTAACATAGTAATAAATTAAGGTTACATATTTATAAAAATCTAAATAGCTAGTAGAGTATAGAATAGATACCTAATATTAATATTATGTATTTCGCGAATGACGATTATTTATGATTTTATTTTTAGATCGACGTACGACAATACACATAATAATTGAAAGCGGTTACAAAAAGGAACATTTATCCCAGTCAAGAAAATATAGCTAAATGAAAATAACAAAGACAACGTAATATTTTGATAGGTTTCTGGTTCGATTCCAATTTCTCGTCTTTATATAAAATCAAAGGCCATATTGTAGGATTCGCACGTGAACTAAGACAAACAGTGATGTCCGCTGAAATAACAGATGGATCTTTTATATCGAATAACATTGTTTCTTGGAGTATTCCATTAGCGTGTTCCGATGGATTGTGTACAAGACTGTATCGTGACTTTTCCAATATGATTGTGTACCATTATATCTTTGTATTATGCGTTGTAATAAAGATGACTGAAAATAAATCATCTGGTAAAAAAGTTATAAGATTGCTTTCATGTGGAATATTTTCGACTTCTATGCGCTCTATAAAAAAAAATGTGTGCGTGTACTAGTGTAGGTGACACGTAAGAAGTGAAAATTCTTTATGACCTTATTTTTTCAAAAAATAATTTACTATATGCAACTTTATAGAAATATGTCGAATCACGCGTGGTAGGGATAAGAAAAAGATGGCGCGTAACGGAAAAATGTGACGCGTACCGAAAAAATGTTACACTAATAATCCAACCCCGATTAAGAAGTTTCACTTCAAAAATATAGGTTTTATTGTAGTTTAAGTAGTTTTATGTATTTAAATCTAAGCCGTTTTCGTCGAGTATATAATATTAATAGTATCATGTTCTAGAATAACTGCTTAATTATAATATATCACCATATTATATCACCATTAAACATATGAGATTTTAAGAAGATTTATCTTTGTCTGCTGAATTAGTATAATCAGTATGAGTACATACTTCACAGCTTATAATAAACGTATTGTAGAGAACATAATTCATATTAGTGTGCAAAATATTCGCAGTCGCCTTTAGTATTCGGTTTTTAATCTCCTTTAGATAAAGTAGATAATATTCTAGCAAAAACTTTATAAACCAAAGACCATACCCGCATAATCTCTGTTATTAAACGTTCATATTAAATCCCCTATTAAACATTGCATTTTAGAAAATATATATTTTTAAACATTTTGATATGAAACTCGCTCTCCTTTGAAACAGTCGGAATTCAGCAGAAACGTTATTCATAGTGTATCAAAGTTATGTATACGAAAAAAGATCTTTTTTATGAACGGTCAAAAGGTCGGCATAATTGAAAATGTGCTTTGCAGTTTCATACTTTATGAATTAAAGATGGAATATATTAAAACACAATTATTAAAATAACTTTGAATGAGAGTAGTTAATTAAATAGTTTTTTTTTAATTCACCGATAAACTATAAAACAATATTTTAGAAGGCCTCTACTAATTTAACATCTAATGTTTTTGAAGTGACTAGTAAACAGATTATCACTATCAAATTTATCAAAATACAGTTTTATTTGTAGTTTTTAAGTGTTACATAGTGCTAATAAAATGTGTCGTGTTATTTAAATAATAAACGACGCAAATCCGCTCTTGGATAATAAATATTCGCACAAATATACAGCGACATAAATAGGTTTATTGCATTGTTTCAAATAAATGACCCAACGAGTGTATATTTTGCCAAACTTCTTAAAAATCTTAATACTAGAGTTGGAATACATTTAAACGTTATCAAAGCTTAGTGTAATCTGTGAGTAAGTTCTAGAAATACCATTTCGAAAATGAGTTTTTGTTATCAAAACGTTATACAGCACTTAAGTTTATTCTATGGAACGTTTAATGAAATCGCTCATTACTTTAAGTGCGTGTCCATTCTTATTTCTGGATAAGAGAAGACGTTTTCGTAACTTATTCATGGACAGGGCTGGTACTATTAAATTTTTTTAACTGAAAAGGGTATTCTTGTTGGCGTTTTATTTACGTTACGTTTGCTGTTCGGTATATTTTTGAGACTGTACAGTGTAGTAATTACTAGGAAGACTTTCAGTACTAAGACGGTTTAATTAAAACGTTAGCTTTATAATAAATCAATTGTTCAAATATTGCTCAAACTAAAAAACTCAAACTCTAACATTTATTCTACGAATTAATTACTTTTGAATTAAAAATGCTTCAGTGTTCCTAAATCTAATACAATTAATTCATTAATAGATAACAATAAATAATGCATTTTTGATTCCTTATTGGTACTATCAAAGGACTATGTTTCTGTATATGTACACTGTACAGTAAAATTAGGTGATTATGCTTTTAATACAACATATGAGACAATTTAAATATTATCCCAAAAAACCGCACAGTAACGATATATGTAGGTATAACATATAGATAACACATAAGCGTGAAATGTCAATTTGATAGTACA
Organism: Colias croceus; assembly: GCF_905220415.1. Classification (NCBI taxonomy): domain Eukaryota; kingdom Metazoa; phylum Arthropoda; class Insecta; order Lepidoptera; family Pieridae; genus Colias; species Colias croceus. The sequence continues at coordinate 2,895,287 of NC_059549.1, forward strand.
GAGTATAAAATGTAATTAGCGATATAGCAACCCTGACGTAACGAGAATGTGACAAATAACTGACTCATTAGTTCCTGTTGCAGTAGTTTTTAGATTAACACATTGTTTATGGTAATTCAAAGAACCATAGTATAGATAGTAGTATCAGTGAAGCAACATAGTGTTACATTTAGTCACAATTTTTTCATACATTTTGTATAGAAATAATAGATAACGCTTTTCAAAACCAAATTAAAATTTTAAAATTATTATAAATATTTTTCTACTTATTACTTACCTATACAATTGAACATAGACGTAATATTATGCAGGATATATAATTTCACTGTTATTACGTACGAAATAAAAAAGTAACTTAAGCCTTTTGACCGAGGTCGATCACCCAGCAGTTATTAAGATTGGAAAATTAGTATTCGCTTCATACTTTCAAAGGATAATATGAAGATAAATATAAAATCGCGGCATATTAAATATTCCAGTTATTACTCATATCCCGCCAGTGTTGACGATGGTCAGACAGTGCGTGATATATTGATGGGATTAAAAGCCAAATTAGGCCGGTTATAAACGTGCGTAAGGAATTATTAATTGCAAAACAATTAGTAATTTTTTATAACAGTCAATGTAATTTTTTAAATTTTGATTTACAAAAAGAAATGGAACATAAGGTTCAATTCAAACCTGCGTTCTCATCTCAACATGGCGACGCCACTTTCGCCACGACGACACAAAACTTTCCTCTTTTAATATTAATAAGATATATAAAATGACAATCAACTTAATATAATCGCACCACGTTAATCGCTTGTGAACAGCAGGCCTTAATCACACAACTCGTATGTTTATTCAGATGCAGGCCATCGCTAAGAGTACCTCGATTACTGGAAATTAAGAGGACTATACGACGGGGATGCTACAACAACAATGAGCCGCCAAAAATACAAGCCACATAAGTGACAGGAGTAAAAATAACATGTCGCCCGCGTGGGAGAATATACTAGACGTGATTGTGACCGTACTTAGCAATTAAATAAATTGATTTGGCCTTTGTTTGAAATGTTTTGTTTGATGCCTTCACAGGCTTTTTGGGATTGGTGTTGTTTGAGTTTTATTGTCTTGTTGTTTTTGGTTGTGGTTTAATTGATTATTTTTAGATATTCGATACGGGAAATATTTCTTTTTTCAGGAAATGTTTTATTATACGAACTATGCTCATTATTGCGATCAAAACGTGTATTCTCTCTATGGTCGTTGTATGAATTGTATGCAAATTTATTCTTGGTATTGTTAATATCTGCAATAAAATTCTGGCAAAAACAGATATTGATCTGGTTTAATGATCGTTCGATTTGAAGTGCATCATAGTGTACCTAATAACAGAAAATTCTCATTTATTTGAGAAGTAGCTTAATTAGATTATATTACATAAAATGATTCTCACAATTGAGTTTATAACAAGAGTGCAGAAACGGTGGTATTCTTGCAATCACGAGCTCGTTGCTCCGTTAATAATAAAAACGCTCCATCACTTTTATTCAGCTGTGAAAAATCACTGTCGCAGCTTTATTAGTTCAATAAATTGTGAGACGCTGAAAATTCTTTTACAAGCGACGAAAGTATGATAATAATTTGCTGACCATAGCGGAGAAGGGCGAACATTTGGACCCCAGCGACATCTTCTCATTAAAGAGCAAATTGCTAATGACTTTATCTCCATATTTTAGCATAAAAACGTCAGCGCTTTGAATGAATTCGTCTTATAAAAATAAAAGTAATAACAACACATCTGCATATCTTTTGACGCCTTCGTGTTATAACTTGACACATGGATGAACGTTAAATGTACTGTTTATAACTTTTTTTGCTCCCCGTATAAATGACTTTATTGCCGCGGAACTTTGTTAAGGGAATCCCGTTTTATGGTGTCCTAGTTCATGAACTTTTTTATTTTTTTCCATTTGAATTGCAAATTTTGTTTCTACTTCAGTTTTTGGGTTTACTTTTATGTTATTGTTAGGCGTATCGTAATTTATGATAACTAAAAAGCTTTAATAGAATTTAATCGAGAGGGTCAAAATAATAATGTTTTATAGCTGATTTAAGTATGTATACATTTACATAGTTATATTATGTAGGTAGAGTCTATAGTGATCCGCTATGCTCCTTCAATCAGCAATCACTTTGCCGATGCTATTAGTAAATTAATATTTTGTACTGACAAAACCTAACTTTCATACAAAATTATTTCCACACTCACTTTACATTTATTAGCTTCGAGAACAAAAATACAGGTAATATTCGTTACGTGGAAGTGTAAAACAATTCTTTTTGCGAGAAATTGTAAAATTTATTCGTGTGTACGTAAAAACTGCAGGTACAACTAAAAGTAGTATTTTAAATGAACATGAGGGAAACAACAGTGGAAATGTAACAAGCATATAATATTTCGTAGATTTTTATGAAACACGCGAGTATCTCGTTCGTTAATTTGTTTATATTTTGCATATTATTCCCTCCATACAACTGTTTATGTTCGCTGCTCGTCGTAAAATGTAATAAAGTTTGCCTCTCAATGATTATGGCCTTTAAAATGAACTTTGAACTCGCTCCGCCAACAGAACCTTTTATTTTTGTTTAGTTTACTTTCTTCGCCGTCTTCCAGGTTATGGATATTATCGTTATTCTTTGAAACTTCTACGCAAATTTACTGAGACCAGGTACATTTCAGTTTTTAAATATTTAACGGTTGAACACGTTATGTAATATAGCGAAAAGAATAAGTGCACTCAAATAAATATAGGATACCTGCATAAATATAGGATATAACCATCGACCACACAACCACTAACATACGTTAGGTAATGTCAGGTAGGTATATGTATTTTGTTTTTATTTTTAGGATGACAAGTGAATGAAAAGTGAGTAATTAAATTTTACAATTATTGTATTTAGCGTGTTTTTAAAGATGTAAATTGTAAGTAGAATGCCTGAATAAAATGTTATAATAACCAAAATCCAACTTTATTTTTGTCCATATTCGTTATACACACACCTATAATTAAGTCGGTCTATTCATCAATAAATAGCATAAAAATTATAGTAGCCATAGACAATATACATTTTCTTTCAAATTATTTAACAGGAAGCATATCAAGCCATAAATATTCACTTGCCTCCCTTTGTTACCTCTTAGGCCTCGTAAAATTAATGCCTCCATATTAATATTTATTAATATGAACGTCTCAACGTACATCGTAGAAAAGCCTTGCATGATTAAATGGTAAGTTAACTTTATGGTGTAATAAACAGACATTACCCTGTGTTTGTTTTTCGTCTCATTTTAGCAGGAGCTTTTAGAAAGAGATAAATGATAATCACAGATCCTTATTAAGTACGACAAATATAATTTGGCTTGAATTGAATGACTGACATTAATTTGTAGGATAATTTGTTTATTTGTGTTATTTTAAAGCGATTTTAATAGAAAAATTAAAGTTTTATCTTATTCAAAATCTAACACTAGTGTACTGTATCTACACTAATATTATAAAGAGGAAAACTTTGTTTGTTTGTTTGATTGTAATGAATAGGCTCATAAACTACTGGACCGATTTTAAAAACTCTTTCACCATTCGAAAGCTACATTATCTACGAGTAACATAGGCTAGGTTTTATCCCGGAAATCCCACGGGAACGGGAACTATGCAGGTTTTTTCTACACTAATATTATAAAGAGGAAAACTTTGTTTGTTTGTTTGATTGTAATGAATAGGCTCATAAACTACTGGACCGATTTTAAAAGTTCTTTCACCATTCGAAAGCTACATTATCCACGAGTAACATAGGTTTATTCCGGAAATCCCACGGGAACGGGAACTGTGCGGGTTTTTCTTTGAAAACGCGGGCGAAGCCGCAGGCGGAAAGCTAGTTTTATATATTGATCGCCTCCTTGGTTCAGTGGTTGACGCGTGAGCGTAACACCGAGGGGTCCTGGGTTCGATTCCCGGTGGAGACGAAGAAAAAAAAGTCTCGGTCTGGCAGGACACAGAAGGCTGATCACCTACTTGTCCCTAAAGAAAATCGATCAGTGAAACAGAATATGTTTAATCAATCTTACCCCACTACGGGACATGGGACTTCACTGTAGTGTACTATAAAAATTAGATACTATACGATAAATACTATAATATAACAAATAAATTCATAAAAAGTTGTATGATGTAGTTGATTGAATAATTCTGTCGTAATAATATATTTTCTGTAAAACACGATTGAAAATTTAAGCCATACGTACGCAAGGTATTCATTAGACCGTAATTTAAAACGACTAGAAGATTAAAGCGAATCAGACAAACATGAAAGGTTAAGACTTTTGAATTAGATTTTCACGAATCAAGAACAAATTTGTAATATGATAGAGCGTCGTTTTCTTAGAAATTTTCAAATTGCTCGCCGATAACAGACGTGTTAATCGAGATTGGATTTTATCCAATTGTAATAAGAACGTTTATTGGATTCACTAATCTATAGTCGTTTGTCCATCCGGGCGGAATATTGCTTTTTCGATATGATTAAAAGGGTGAGGACTGTTTTATGTAGCAATTAAGGAATTCCCGTTTCTATGAGATAGATTATGATTATAAATTATAATGTATAGACCACTTAATCATTTAAGATAAACAACTAGTTAGTTAAACATCCGCTTGTTTCTTGTTTTATTTTGCAGCTAATCTTCTGTGTTTGTTACAAAATATGCTCTATATTTTTTGTCACTAGCACGAGAGGTAAGTTATTTTTTTTAACAACTAGCTGTCTGCCCCGGCTTCGCCCGTAGTACATATTTCGCAGTAAAAGGTAGTCAATGTTCTTTCTCAGGGTCCAAAGATTGTCTGTGCCAAATATTTTCATCAAAATCGGTCCAGTAATTTATGCGTGAAAACCATACATACAAACCTTTCCTCTTTGTAATATTAATACCTATAGATAAGTTAAAATATTTTCTCGCTTATAACATTAAAATATGAATAAGTAGACAAAACGATACAATTTTTCACAAGACCATTGCTCGTCATTTAACGAATAAAGAATCAAATTCGTAGCACTTTCAGATATTTTCGAAAGTTTTAGGAATTGGGCTTAAAACTCCTTTTGCTTTTACTTTAAAACTTGGACAACATTAAGTTTATAAAGTTCCTTCAAATCAAATAAATGTTGCTTGATAGTAGAATTAAAAACCTTCTAACCAACATCATGGCTTCTAACCATCATCATGGCTACTGGAACTTCTGCAACTCCAATTGCCTTTATTTATTACTATTTCGTTAAAAGTGAGGGTATTAGATTGTACTTTCTATTCCCTGCTTCAGCAAAATAGGGGAAATAAATTTAAAAATTACACCTTATTTATTATTTTACTTTGGATCAGTTTAGTATAAAGCTTACTTTTAATCATGATGAAATTCAAATATCTTACAACAAATATATTTAGAATTGCGATTTGCATGTAAATCCAAATTACACAATGCCCCAATAACATGACAAACAAACGGAACAGAAAACATTTTCGTATTCAAAAGCAGCCGTGCACTCGCAACGCATTACACTTGGCTTTAACTACTTTTTAGATATCCTATTTGCATTCAACCTCCACACAAATGGGATAAAACTTAAAGAAAACACGAAACGGAGTCTTGTTTGGGACGAAAAAAATTCAATGGCCACTCATCATAATCCTCTTATTGTTCAGCTGCATGTAATGAACCACTGGGTACCGTCAATTGAACCAACTTTTCTGTTTTTCCTTGCAGTATTTTGTTTTTGCGACAAGCGGAAACGGATATAGAGGGAACAGAATAATAGCCGTCGGAAATGGTCAGACATGGCATAGTCTTATTTTTTTCTCATACACTGGACATTGCTAACTCAATACGAGGAATTCTTAAAGCGATTGTGTTCTTTATTCTTATAGAGATAAAGTTGGTTTCCGTACGTGTGCACGCGCTTTGTTTTAAAATTACGGGTACTGGAGATTCAGTAGAGCGTGACGCAATGTATGCACATGCAGACGTACGCTTTCAAAAGAAAAATGTTTATAGAATTATTCCTTTTAATATAATTTATATGGAATTGTTATTAGTACACAACTAACCCGTAAATTGGTTCGCTATTCAGCTAAAAATGTCTCAAGCCAATTCCAATAGTCTTGAACTGTTAAAGCTGAAATCGGCTTATCCCTTCCTGAGTTTATCCTGGATAAACAAGCTGACAGAAATGTGGAGAGAGGCGAGTTACATTTTTGTTATTTTAATTATTGATAATGGCTATGTAATTATATAATTGTTCTTAAAATAAGAAATACATTTCGCTTTTAATTTTCTTGTATATTTCTTAGAAACTTATAATAAAAGAGTACAGTCGAAGTCTAATATTAATATTCAATAGGTAGCTGTGGGAGGAACTGTAGGCGCTCAAATATTATTTTGATGTACCTAGACTTCAGAAACAAGAATATTACAAAGAAAGTCTTCCACCAAAATATGTCTTGTTCTCATAATAATTTAAAAATTATAGCAATAATATACATCTATGATATCGTCTGCGTAACGACCGATGAATTGGAAATAAATAAAAACGGCATATTCTTGAGTTGCAACGGTTATAAAGGTCTATTTGTTCAGATATAACTTTCAGCTATAAATCAACGGATAAGCGCGAAGATTGAATAACATTTTAAGAAGAGGAATTTATTTCCACCGCTCCCGAGCGAGATAGGTAAATAAAAATGTTCCGAGTGAAACTTTGGCTAGTTGACAGGCGAGACGCTTCAATTCAGGGGATAAAATAATATTATTACTGGCCCGGATGAGTGGGAAAGTCCATTTGTGTTATTAGAAAACTTAAAATGTTTAGGACATCTGTGCCGAAGCAAGGGAATGATAACAATTTCTCCTTAATTTTTTTCCCTTGGAATAATGATTTTAACGTCGACTTGTATTTGTAAAGTTTGTCTATCGAATATGAAATGATTTATAAGAATGAATATATTATGCGGTGGATGGAAATTTTGGAGAGCCTATTTACATAGAAAAGTTTGTATTATATTATTATAAGAAAAAATTGTCTCTAAAACAAAGTAAAAATAAGAAGACTTAGGAATAAATTTAGGGCTATGTGACTTCGCTCTACTTTGCTTAACAACTGAAACTGCTAATTTTATTTGAACTTTTCTATTGAATAGATTAAGTTATTCAGGCAAATATAAGTGACTCTTTTAATTTTATATCATAAAAGATACCAATACCTATTTAAATTTAACATATTCAGCTATCTTCTGCCTTTTGCTATTTAAACGTTTTTATGTTCGTTATATTAAAATAGAGCATTTATTTCCACCGCTTTATTTAAGACATTTTTTCAGTCATTGTTTGATGATAAAAATTAAAAACCAATTTAATATTAGGTATGTATTCTAAATATCCGCAATAAAAATCTAAATTCCAATCTAAAAAAAAACCGCCTGCCGCAATAATAATAATCGATTGCAAATATAAAACAAAATTAACGGTTTATTTACGTTAAACATAATTGGATATCGAAAGGGATTTTTAATTTAACATTGTTTACAATCAACAAATTTATCCCGCCGTAAAATTATAGGGCAGTTATGTTTGCTTAATATGAAACCTCGTTCGTGTAGAAAATAATAAAAATAATGTTGAGAAAGGGAAAAAGAGTAATATCCGGTGTATTGTATTTGGTTGGTCGGAATGAAGTGAGCCATTACAAGATACCGGTCTTGTTAGTCAAACGATGGTATTATTTATTAAATCGATTTTTATGCGTCGTTGGCATTATTAAGGACTCTTTGAATGGTCAATTTGTATGTGTCAAGTATGCTTTTGGCTTGAACGATTTTGTGCTGTTTATTGAAGATATAATTGGTTTTAAAATGTTGATAATATAATATATAGATATATTACAAACACATAGGTGTTTCGTGTTAATATGTTACGCAACAAATTGTAAAAGTGACGAGACAAAAGTGATTCTTAAAGAATTTTAATTGTATAAATTAATGAATAACGATATCAATCGATATCAAAAATACAAAATCTAGATGGACAAAAAAAAACTACAAGCAACGGAATAAGGAATCACAGAACTACTTACTTATCTATAAAATATACTACCTATATAAGTCAGTTTTAAATTATACTCCATTATTTGAAACAACGAGACCTTAATGCATAGTCTAAATTCAAAACTTATAACAAACTGTCTTGAAAGATATTACAAGAAAAAAAATTCCATTCCAATTGAGTGCAGAAGTAAGAACAATCCCATACTCAGAGCTTGTTTCATGAATACCACTATCAGGAAGTTTAATTCCAACAAAGTTTCCATTTGATAATGAAACTTTTAACTTACTCTATCCGAGTCATATCCAGGACTTGGCTGTTATTCATAGAATAAGATAGCATGTAATCAGTACCTGTTGTACTCTTACGGGAGGCTTGTATGCTGCTTTTGCTTAATTTAAATTTAAACCCTACAAAATAACCACCCAAGTGTAGTGACTAAATTGTTTTAGAAAGACAAGCATCTTATTAACACAACTTAGTTGCAACAGTTAAGGATAGTACCATTTGTAAACTGAAAACAAATGCCTGATAAAGAGACATAATCACGCTATATTCGATTCCTAGGTATCTAATAAATCTATACATTCAAGTTTATATTTTCAAACTGATTGCCAACGTCCAGTGTGCTTCTTCGATTCAAACTAATGCTGCCAATCTTAAACGCAATACCAAATCCTAATACATCATTAAACCCCAATTGAGTTATACCTAATTACTACCATCGTACTATTTTTACCAATACGTAAAGTAAATTATTTAGGCAAAATTTAAATAATATAAACGCCTTTGAAGTCGCATGGGATTAGAAAGAGCGAATTTCTTATTTAGCACTTGATTTATTGGCGACAGTTTGTGAGGAACGGCCCTTACACTCCTACTTAATCTTGATTTACAGGACGTTACCGCGTCTCCTGCCCAGTGACAATCTGAAATATATACGATTCACATGTGATCGGCGAAGGGATTTTAAATTGCTTGATGTATGGATATTATGTGTCAATATTATGTGAAAGCCATGGTTGCTTTTTAATCTGTGCTTTCTTTCTGCTATCAGAAGAAATATCTATGAATTGAGAAAATCTATGAATAATCTGTGTGGCACAGTATGTGACGCAAAAGCAAATTTACATGCAAAAATTGTGACTTTTGAAATTTGTTTCATCAACAAAGTAGATCAAAATATCAATTAAATTATATCGCACCACTTTCTTTACATTCCTAAGATCAAAATCAGCAATCAACGGAATCAAAGTGAAAAAAGGTAGTCCGGTTCAGTTAACCGAATTAATAACTTCCCCAGAATCTCAACCTAGAATGTGGAGTATTTTAATTAGGTTCCAAATAGTTGGATCAATGCGCTACGTCGTAAATAAAGTGTTTGATAACTATCAGTGGGTTTAGTTTTATCGAACGGTTTCGGGCTACCGTTTTTACGTATCCGCCAATAAACGTGACTGACATTAATTTTGTGTGGATTGTGACGGCAAAGGACAAGACGCCGGTGTGTCTGAGGGAATATGGGATGAGCGAATAGCGGTGTGTATTAAACACTACACGTGTTTGAATATTAACGTGTGACGAATTGTATCGTATTCAGTCTGAATGGTAGGTACGCAGAGGATAAGATATGGTTAGGGATGTAGTGACGATAAACTTAAATAAATAAACAATTTGCGTTGAATATTGATGATGATTGGACAAATGATTGTCAATTGTGTGTTAGAGTAATTATATCAATTTAATATAATAAATTTAAGTAATTTATATAAATATCACGGAGAGTGTTACTGTAAGAGATTTATTTGAAACTGAATTCACTTAAAACTTTGTTTTGTAGGAGCGCATACAAAATACAAAATAGAAATGAGACGTTTAAAAACGCATCGCTTATGTTTTAAGCCACACTTCTCTTGTGTGATCTTCATTTAATTTGAACGTTATGCCACATTAGTTTTAACGGTGTAACATTTCAACTTATATGTGAGTAAATGGATTTGACTGTACTATTTAGAAATAAAGATGATATTTCGTATCTTTTATGTTTGTATTTTCTATATAACTTATTGCATTTACTTACATTGAAAATTATATAAATTCTCTTCAATGTTCCTTCTGTAGATTGAGCGTGTGTACTTTTTTCAGTCATCTTCTTAGAGAGATTCGCCTTGCACATCGATTACATTTTGGTCTTTAAAACTATTTATCCGTCTTATCATAATTCAAACTTCCTTATATGAATATTCCATAGAAATGCCAGCTAAGAAAAATACCAGGTTGTAAGAACGTAAAAGTATAACAATAAATCCATTACAGCCATAAAAGAAAGGAAATTTACGACACAATTACAACGACTAATGTTCTTCATTTGCAAGACGCGATTCATTTACACTTCATTAATATTACGTTATTAAAAATAAGTGTAAGAGACATAGATCACTATAATTGACTTTGCTAGTGCTACCGTTTATAGGTCAAAGTGGATTGTGGATTAGCACGCGACTCTGAGCTTTGCACGGTGGCGAATCATCGTATAAAAATTATTTACTACCAATTTGGTCTTCCGCTATGATATTTTATTATTTATTTATAAAAATAGTAATGATGTTGAAAACCGTAAATAGTAAGGTTGATTACGAAATTCTAAATCAAATTATTGAGACAAAAAATGTTGATACGAATATAGTACGAATACTGTTTCTTTTCTTTTCTATCTATTCTACTTCTATGTTAAGTTCGTTTAGAACACACATTTATCAAGAGACTATCAGCTAAGTTAATGATTTAAGTCTATCAGATATTTTTTTAAAAAAAAAAAAAAAAAAAAAAAAAAAAAAATACAATCCAATGGGATGGACGATTCAACTCGACCCGGGAGAGATCAGGCGCAGAACTTACTGACACTATTAGGAACGTGCTTTTTGCGTGGTATTTACAATAGTTTTGTGACTTTTTATCCGTCACATTCTTTATTCTATTATCTTGTTGCCTTCATTCGAATTTAAGAAATCAAAAAATAACACGGAATTTGAAGATGATGCCTCTTGATTTTTCATAAAAAAATGCTCACACATACCTAAAACGAAGAGCAACACGCCTACAATACACCACCGAAAAAAAGGCAAACAAAAATTTTCATATCACAAGCGAGCATTCCACATTAAATAATAAAGTTACGTGAAAAAATAGCGCAAACGTAGGCAAATAAACGTTCGGTGACATTTGGCTGTCGACGGTCTATTAAGGGCTCTCAGTCGACGCTTATAAACGACCGGCTCACATGCAACCGCAGTTACCCGGGAAAAATTGCCCGGACGTAGGACCTTGAATAAACAATTTTGTTTCTACCTTTGTTTGTAGCACGAACTTTAATTTAAGATGTAAGCGAATAAATTAATATTTTAATTAGGTATTTATTAATTTTATACGTGACTAGGGGTTTTACCCACATTGGTCTGCTCCTATTGGTCGTAGCGTGATGATTTGAAAGATTCTGAAACTCACTCCGCTGAAACAACAATATTTTGAGATAAGCGTCTTCGAAATAAACAAACGCATAAAATATTAGTATAGATACATGAATAGAGTTTTTTTTTTTTGTTATAATCCTTCAATCTAAAGTCCCTAGTTATTGCGACCAGAGTAGGGAGTGCCTCTACTCTTTGAGTATATATAATAATATAATAATCATAAGGTTATTTTTGCTTCCATATTAATTTTTATTTTCATCGTGTGAAAACAAAAATATGAAAACAAATTTCACAATAAATCATATTTTTATATTTGATATTATAATTAAGTGTTATATTACGTATTACAGCTTATGTAAAACAACTCTTTGAGATTCAATATTATTAATTACAACATTCTTCAATTACATTATCGACCACCCTCTTAAACTCAAAATTATTTGCCGGTTTTACGCGCTATGTAAACCGTTTATCATTAAAATTAATTTGACTCCATGTTCGCTAAACTCTCCTTATTCATTTCGTTTCCTTAATTAAGCAATCTGTTTACAACGAGCCAATTAACTGGTACTTCCATTGTTGAATAGCGAGCGAATTTTAATAAACTCGAAATGGTTGCGGGCAGTTCCAATTGTGATGGTTTATGGGCCCTCTTCACAATCGAGAGCGTTGGCCCAACAATTAATGTTCGTCGATGCTTGACGCCATTATGGGTCCTCCTCACAATGTGCAGCGCTGGCCCAACAAACGATCGTCGATATTTGCTGCCATTATGGCGATTACGAATAAACATCTACCGGTGCATTTACATCAAACTAACATAGAGCTAGAGCTAGAGCAAGAACATTATTTCGTGATTTTTTGTATAAACGTATACTCGTATTCAGCGTTAATGAGTATTGTTATTCAACATGCATAGAAGTTTTCGGACGCACTAAGAACAACGAAAGAATGCTCCACGCCTGTTAAATATGTTATGTAAAATTCTTAAGTGTAAACTAAAGAATTTTACATTTAGACCAGAGGGTTTATAGTGTAGAGAGACACTATCGTGATTGACTCTACTCGCCTAAAGCTGCCCATTGTGACGAGAGCCCATTATGATTTGAGATTGACTCTTTGATTTAGTCGGTTATTCGTTTCAGCTTTTGGTTCGTGAGTAACCGAGTTTTTATATGGAACGTAAATTATTATAATAAATAGGTATTTCTTAATAATTGTGAAGAATGCTTAATTATTTATGCTTTGTGTCTATAGGTATATTTCAAGTTAATATGTTTTAAGCAGAGTGTTTATAATTATTTATTTAATATAATGAGTTCCACACAAGGTGAAAAATATGTGAGATATAAATATTAAATGGTAAAAATAACACAATTACTTTAAAAAGGGCATAAATGAAGTATATATTTTAGGCACGTGTATTATCTACCTACGAGTTTTATTAAATATATTTTTATAACGTTTTTAGACCTGTAAAAAACCTCTTTTCATTGTAATATGCTTATATTTGTAATCAAAACAACCCTAAATGTACGCATAAAAATACACGCACATTAGATTCTTTCCAAATATATTTTTAATTATGTCCGCTTATTTGTTTAGGTTGAACGCGAAACGTGGAAAAAGTTGAGCCTCCATAGAAAAATACACTAATTTTATACACTTAATTAAATTATACTCAAAACCCTTATACTATAACAAAAAAAATACTATAATCATAGCGAAAATTGTTCACCATCTATACATATAAAACTCAAAGGTGACTAATATAGTGATCTATCAACGCACAGCCCAAACCACTGGACGTATCGGGCTGAAATTTGGCATGCAGGTAGATATCATAACGTAGGCGTCCCCTAAGAAAAGATTTGCCGAAATTCTTGCGGGAACGGGGAAAAACGGGGATGCACGTACAAAGTCGTGGGCGGAAGCTAGTTGTAAAATAAAAGCGTCATTAATGATTTCATTTCATTTTAATCATTCAATTTTGAACAAAGACGGGGGAAAGACGGGAAAGTAAACAGTACGTCTAAACTCTATACAATGAGGTTCCGTTTAGCCTAAGGGCCCCTAAATTCTTATAGCTTTACTTCAGGTAAGCTTTTGCCACTGTATTACAAAGGGTGCCCTCAAGCAAACAGGTGTGGAGGCAGTTAAGCTTATAAAAGAATGCTAAAAAATTATTAAAATAAAGTCTGGGATCTGAATCGTGAAATAATGTTACATTGCGTTTTGTTTGACTCCCTTTTCGTGTGTGGTACAAATGAAACAATAAAAATATTTTATTTATGCGTCTTTCGAATTTAACGTTTAGATAATAAATATTTAATTCAGAAATTTCACGTAGGTATAAATTTTTGTCTATTTTAAAAGAGATGATGAGATTTTAAATAATTAAAAAAAGAGATTTAACAACATTCTCGTGAAGCAATATTTTTAAAGAATATTTTTATGAAAGCTGTAAAACATTTGTTGTCAATATGCATTCGTACAAGTACCATACATTTGTATTCTTTGAATATTTAAAATCATTCGTAATAGTGTTTGTTTATTATAAAAAAGTAATAAATCGCTATTATCTTGTGTCTTGTCCACACTTTCACTTAAAAAGACGAATTCTATATTTGCACCGCCTTCAGGCTATTGGAAATTAAAAAAAGGCATTTCACTCAAACCTTTTGTTCAAATGTAATTCACTATAAGGATATAAAAAGGCAAATTTTATTCCAAAAATATTTTGAATGAAACTCAATATGATATGAATTGTTCCCCTTTTCTGTTGTTTTTCCAGCTTATAAGAGCAAGTTACTATCATTTTATATCCAAATGTATGATCTGATTGGAGTTTAAACGGCTGGACCGCTTTATATGAAACTTACTGAACTTACGAACTTACAGAATTACAGACATTATAGTGAAATATTTCATTACATACATAATACATGTATCAGGTATCTACTGCGAGCAAGCTAATGCAATCAAAAGTGCAATGTATAGAATATTTTATAAATTAACAAACATTATATTGAAACTAATATATTCGCGCCTTTGTAAGACACGATTCAAAATTAAAGCGTTGCCAAAATCAGTCACATGTTTAATTAAATGCTATACTGTGGTATAATTGTAGATTAATTACGTAGCCGGGCCCAGTTTTGTCGTTCCAACATGACAATTTGTTGAAATTGTTTGTCACTTTTGGGCATATTGGTTGGGTTTTGTAGTATTTGTATGTGTATGATGTAGATCTATTTGTATAGGTTGTGTGTGCCTGTTTATAGATGAAATCATCATTAGGCACAGATCGTTCAATTGACAACATTTCAAAATTTTAAGCTACTTGTTTTTTTATTTTAATGAAAACTAGATCAAAAATTATGATACACGTATTTTTTGCTTTTTATAAATATTGAAGTTTTCATTCATCTTTTTGAGTTTTAAAATCATCTCATTCTAAAATGTCGTAATCGCCAAATGACGTCACACATACGGAGGAATACATTTTTTCCTTTGCTACTTAGCTAGTTTAAATTTAAAAAAAAATCTTGACAGTTGACATTTTGGCACATTTGTCACTTTGATTCGTCAAGCTTTGTTTACATTGTTATTTGTTATTTGCTGATCCAAATTTTGAACAAAAGAAACTTATTCACAAGTACTGATGATGATGACTTTATGCAGGAATTGTTAAGGGGTGCTGAAAATTTCTGGGAAAGAAATATACTATCCCAAAAACGTTGGAAAGTGTTAAATAATTATACAACATTTAGTAAGTAAACAAAGTCTTTTATTTCAAGAAAATTATGTACAGTATAGGCACTATTTGTATAATATAAATAAATTGGTCCAACTCCAATCAAACAAACACCACGTTAATGAGATTAAATTAGAAAACCAAAACACAATAACACGATTTAAAAGTTTGTTGACATGAATAATTCACAAAAATGACATTAATATGAAATTTGACACATGCCATACCCTGTAAATGTCAGTGATAGTTTTTTTTTAACTTTTTTTAACTTAGGCTAAGGCTCATTTTTATTCCTCCGTATGTATGACGTCATCATCACATTTATCGTTTTTATTTAATTTCTCTTAAAATATGCGATTAAAAAATGAAATACATTTTTTTCTGTAATCACAAGAGCAAAAGAAAGAAACTGTTTTTTTCTTTCATGGCCTTATAAAAAATGAAATGTTGTCAATTATGTCTAATCAAATTCTATTTATAAACCTCATAATTGTAAAACTTTTACAGAGTATACATAATTTTTATTCAATTCATATTTAAATAAATATGTTTACCTATATAGATATACCTGCTAAAATATTAGATACGATAGAGTGGAATGAAAGAGATATTTTTATTAAAGTTACCTATTATGTAAGTAACAAAATGGTTAATATTATAACATTATGAACATTTATGATTTATGATTTTCTGACGACGCGGTTGGCGCAGTGGTAATATAACTGCCTACTGAGCCGACGGTCCCGGGTTCGATCCCCGGTCAGGGCAAATATTTGTGTGATGAACTCAATTATTTGTTCTTGGGTCTGGGTGTTATTATCTATATATGTATTTATTAAATATTATATTTATCGTCGCCTAGTACCCACAACACAAGCCTTAATTGAGCTTACTGTGGGACTAGGTCGATTTGTGTAATAATGTCCTATAATATTTATTTATTTATTATTTATTTATTATTATGTTACCTACCTATATTATTTTTTCAAAATTTTATAGGTACCTATAACAAAGCAGAAAACGTATTTAATAATATAAACGATAGAGTCACTTAAACATATTTAACTCAAAGATACACAAATGAGGTAACTTTTGCAGACATGTTCATAATTTTAAGTTTATTTCATTAAGCCGTAGCTCAAGTTTGAAATTCTTTGATACTCGCCAAGATCAAACGCGTAGTATCTTATTCACAAAAGATTCCAAGTAATGACTCAGTGAAATTCGAAGCGAAACGAACTCGGAATAATGGTAGGGTCCTTAGTTGTGGAATTTGCATATCGGTACCTATAAATAATACATGCCAAATAATATGTAAGGCATTGCACCCCTTGGGAAGTCTGCAAGTGGCCCTGTAATGTGAGAGAAGTGTTCATAATTGTCAATTACTTAGACTAAGTCCGTGGAACACAGTTTAATGTCACGTTTGAAATATTAAAATTATCTGTGGGTAACGATGCGGTCCGTCTAATGGCTTTTGTGCATATTAGATGGTAGGACATTACAGTTTGTAGGTATGTATGAATCATATGCTTATCTGTTTGTATTGAGATAATTTTGGCTCTGCGTAGTGAGAACTATAATATTTTAATACAATTAAGTTGTTATTAACAATTTGATGGTATCTAATTAAACAATAACAAGCTTTATTGAACCTAATATCTACATTTAAACGTATTTTGCTAATATTATGTAAATTTTTTATGCATTTATCTTTCATCGTACGCAAAATACTTAATATTAGAGGCTTAAGAAACACGGCTCATCCTTAATTACATAAATAGCAAATAGAATACATACAAAACTAATTTCTAGATTAATTAAGTATTTATCTGTACCCATATAAAGACAAAACATTATTACCGCGTTAACCCTGTCCATCCGCTGTATTTCAAACGTAATCAATTGTGTGACAATATTAGCGAATAATAACAAAACAAATATATTTCGCACATTAATAAATCGTGTTTCGCAAATCATCATACAAATTGACGAGTTACAATTACATGATGTAATGAAATGAAGGTATTATCCTGTCGACAGTTCATTTGTAACATCGTTGACAAGTTAAACCGTTGCCGGGGGTTCATTCATAGGACACCTTTCTTCAGCGACGCAATATGTATGGAGTGGATGTATACTTATTAAAATAGGTAAAATATAATATTACATATACTATTTATTATGTAGTAAGTTGTGTGGTTTGTGGTAAAGGGGTCTAGTTAAAGAAGGCTTCATTATTTTTAATTTAAATTAAAAAAGGTGTTTTTATAATATTATAATGGTACAGAAATATAATATATGAGTATTTTGCCAAATGCAAATGCTCAAAGTATACCTAATATCTACCTCTATGAAACAGTTAATCTATATACATAGTAGATATAATAAATCTGTAGAAGGGTCAATTCTGTACATTGAAAATATTGAAAAAATAATAGTGTTACTGGATCGATACCAAGCCCAAATACGTGATTAAAATTTTTTTGTCTATCTGTCTGTCTGTCTGTCTGTCTGTCTGTCTGTCTGTATGTTCAGGCATCACGTGAAAACTAACGGTTCAATTTCGATGAAACTTGGTATAATTATACCTTATTATCCTGGGCATAAAATAGGATACTTTTTATCCCGGAAAAATACGTAGAAAAAAATAAATCTTAATTTTTCCGCGCGGTCGGAGTCGCGGGCGGAAGCTAGTTATAAATAAATGAATCATCATAGAGTAAGATTCCAATATTATGGTAGAGTTTTTTTATTTACTTCACAGAACAGAAAGTTTGTTTATTTGTTCATCAAAACATTGTTCATCTGAGTTATCTTTTCACTGTAAACATTATTCTAAATTATTATTTTCTAAAATAATCCATATTTAATCTCAAAACACAAAACCTCAACAAAATGCGCCCAAAAAATCACACACATAATGCCTTAAGTAAATTAGACCACAATTTGGAATACCTTACTTACGCAGAATGTAGCTAATTGTTTTATTACAAGACTCGGACGTGATTTGAAAGTGACACGTGATAATCACAGGGACAAAAAGGCATGACTGTGTGATGGATTAGAGCTGCGGTTGATGTCATGGTATGTCATTGCCTTATTTCATGAATATAATAGGCATGAAAGTCTATATTGAAGAGTGATGAAAATATAATTATTTATTCTTATAGGTATTGCGGTTTGTTTTTCAAAATGTCTTAACTATGATTTTGATGATTTTATTTGATAAAAAAATATAATATTTACTATCAGACTATTGGAAATTGTAGCTGTACCTATGCTAGAACTATTCATAAAAAATAAAATAATAAAAAAAATATAAAGCCTTTTATTTCTTACAAATAGTTACATACCTATTCATATCTATTCATTTATAATCGAACAAAATTAATAATAACGTATAAAAATATTAAACATACATACTTACAATTACAATTATAATTTATTACAATAGGTATACAATTAATATTCGTGAAAAATTATATAAATAAAAATGATACCAAAACAATTATTTAAACAAGCCAATGTTTCCCTAGCTAGGTTACTGGGCAACCTGTGTTTAGGATATAATACTCCATACAAGATTATGGTTTATTGGAACATATTTATTTCATTTTATGATATGAATCATTCACTAAAAAAGTCACATTAAAATTTAAAATAAGCCTATTATTTTAAGCTGCAAAATTTCAAAAGATAAAATGATATTTAAGGCCCTTATTAGTCAGTTACCTGGCTTATCCATTTTGAATGTAACATGTCCTCGTAACGTCGTTTTAAAACTTTTAATCAGCTCCCTTTCAACCCTTTGTGAATCGTGGAGATTCATATTATTACAAAAATAACATTGCCTTTGATAATACAATTTTCAACGAGAAATTAATTTTATAAAGTTACACGTGAATCGCATTATCCTACGCTTTAAGAAAAGGTAAATAAAAGGATAGAAAAAATAAAACAATTTGTTTTATAACTCACAAACTAAAAATAAATAAAAATTGTAGTGTACCTTAAAAATTAATGCAACTTTTGTCTATTTAATATCTCGCTACCAGTCCAGGCTTCACTCGGGTGCAATTATGCATATCTCTTGAATCACTCTATCTTGAAAAATATATCAAAATCTGTTGCGTAGCTAAAGATCTAAGCATACATAGACATAACAATCGACTGAACTGTTAATCCACTTCTCACCAACAATTACAAGAACTGCAATTATTTCTCAATTAAACAATACAACAATTAGCGTGTTAAATCATCGCAAATGAAATCCGCATACAAATTCCTTCTAACAGACATCCATAATCACTCGTCGCAAGCTGCAATTTGATGAGAATGTCTTCATCAACGCTCTGTGGTTCCACTCCGGCAGCTGCTTTGTCTTACCCACGACCGCAGGGAAGTATTTCGTGTGTGAATCATGCTTCTAATTAATTTGGTAACGTTTTTAGATGTTATGGTATTCGTGTAAATTTTTAGGGTTAATTATGTTTGTTAATGGAACATCTTCAAGTGCTGTATTTTTCGGTTGTCAAATATTTTAAATTTTAATTGTGCCAAATTGGATGAAGTGGTTTTGTTTAAATTAAAGTGTTATTGTGGGAAAGGAAAATGGAATAAACAAAATAATTACAATCGAATTTTGTCTACATAGAAAATCTTTGATAAATCAGGACGTCACGTTACTTACCTGTAACAATAATTAGAATTAGTATAGAAATAGTAGTAACAATTTATTTCACTAAAACTTAATCTATATAATATAACATTTGATACACTCTCTTCCAGGGCTCGTAATCACTACGTAGACTTATATTAAAATCATGGCTGGTTTCATCTAGTTTCAAGTAATACATTTATTACGTCACCAAGAAGCAAAGGAGTAGCTTGAACACAGGCAGTCAACTTCTCGAGTTCTCCCTACATTTATGAGCTTAATTAATTAATATCGTATTAACATGCCGCGTTTCGTGTTAACTAGAGTTCGCGTAATAACGTCATCAAATATTTATACAACACAAAACACATTATATGAATAATTAGCTAAATTAAACACGTTTATATCGAAAATTTCGGTGACAGTTTGAGGGCCCTTCACGTGCCACGAATCAGGGATCGGACAATCATGACTTGTTTGTTTAATATTAAACCGTATTATGAGTTAGTGAAGTAATGATTGTTTAATAGGATCGAGACTTGAATGTACAAAGAAAAATTTCATTAAGTTGGAAAGGCACGTGGTTGTCAGAAAAATGGGTCTTATCGATCTGATCATAAGCGTGGGTTTCCCGTGAGCGGTTTTAAAATGTCATAGCGCTACGTGAAGGTAATCAATGTGTAAAGTTCCTTAAGGTGGCGCCAGGGTAAAGGGATTAAGCTGATCATCACGTGCTATATAGCCACGTCGTGCGTGAATGGAATAATGACAATAGGGGCTGTTTATGGGCCGCATTTCTGTGTGACATGAATATATCCGAATTATAAAAATATATGCAAAGTGAATCTTGTTTTGAGAGTGCGTGACGGAAGCGATGTGATAACATGAAAGGGATAAATAATATTGTTTTATGGTCAGTTCAATATAAACATTAAACATACACGGAATATAATAAGGCTATATAACTCGTATTAAGTTTGATTTCTTTCTTATAATCTCATAATAGAATATTTTATTATAATTCAAAAGATTCTTTGGTGATTTAATTTTGACAGTAATTTTATTATTTTAAAACGTAACTTCTCTAGACAAACAAACAGAACCACACCAAAACATCTGGCCATGATTCCGAGAATTTGCCGGAGTGTTGTGGCAATTGTGTCCGAACTTCCTCTAGAAGGGATTTTTAATTAAAACTTATTCAATAATATGCGAGTAAAACTGGACATTCAGTTAATTTGAGTTTTCGTTTTCTACTATTTTTAATGTCCTCCATGCATCGCTAATGAAACTGGATAAGAACTAGAGAATTAATTGAGTTTATGTTGATACGAGATTTCTTTCCGCATTTGCCAATATCTATATTAAAAAATAATATTTGAGTAAGTACTATAGCAAATATTAAAAAAAATAAAGATTTATTTAAGCTACAAAATAAAGGCTATTTTAAATAAAATAAGATCTTCATTGAAGAAGCAGATGTAGGGGAAGTTAGATAAAATCGGACAGTTAGGGGTGGTGCGCCTGATGGTAAGCGATCACCCGCCGTATGAACTAAAAATCGGCCAAGTGCAAGTCAGACTTGCGATACTAGGGGTTCCGTAAAGCTAAAACAGCAACTGTAAAATAAAAATTGCCACCTGTCCAATTTCTGACCGTGCCATGTGAAGTCGAGATTTTTTATTATGTATTGTTATCGTGGCACTAGAAAAAGCACCTCTGAATACTTTTTTTAACTTTCTTACTCACACTTCATGAGCCTTGTGTTAGATGGACGGATATATAGACAGATAAGGACAGTGAAGTCTCAGTAATAGAGTTCCGTTCCTATTGTTACGGAACTCTCAAACATTGTCTACCTTAGTGGAGTCGAAGTAAGCGGATAATTTCATATAAAAGTACATGAAAACCTGTTAAATTTATATAATAACGGTATCCTCGTTGTAATTACGTACACGATTTTCATAAGCACATGCGGGGTTGTTAATGTTCAAGACAGTGTAGCAACCTAATATGACCACTTTAATTCTCAGTCTGGTGTATTATACAAGGAACTTGCAGTGTGCTTTAATATGGAATGCGTATAAGATCTTGGGAGAAATTATTGCTCCTAGATTTAAATAGGAAGCCTCGTTTAAGTGGTATTAAAAGGGGGTCTGTATGAGCCTATCTCATGTTTAATTGCGACACAATAGAAATTATAGCTTGGATTTTCTGTAAATTTATAAAACTTTAATTGTATTCCAAATAGAATAAATAAATATTACTTCATTGTTTTTTTTTTAATTTCTCCAAGTAAAGGATAAGCAGTTTTTTTACTTAGTAAATAAATAATAAAATAGTAAATATACAAACGAAATTTCATCGATATATTTTGGTATTAGAATATGCAAATCATTTCATATCTGATTTTTGACGTGACAACGTCTTATAATTCGATAAAACCGGCTGCACGCACGAAAAAACATGACTCATGCGGCGTTACCTCGCTCTGACTCATCTGAGGCGTTCCATGTAAGGCTTGTAGTGCGAGCGAGAGCGCGGAACGAGCGACAAAGAAGCACAATCGGACGTTGTCACGTTCAACTATCGTCAGTAAACCGACTTTACGGACAGACAACCAATTTTTTTTCAACATTTATTCCCTAATGTTATAATGCAAGTACAATCAATGTATGTGATATGTTTCCAATTACAAAATCGTTCAATGAAGAAAATTAGCACTGATATTTTTTCTATCAATGTGTGAAATCGTCATTATAATTTACTTCAATTTAACTCTATCATTGTAGATTTCCGTCTAGACTTAAGGCAAATAAGGGCTTAGTCCCTGTGGAAAACAAGTGAACGGTTTAACATTGTGAATCTTTTATTTTAAAATCAATTGTTTAAGAAACTAAAGACTTGTTACAAGTACATGTTGATTTTTTTATTGAATATTTGTATTATTTTATTTATGAATTTAGATATGTCTTCGACACTTAGCTTCGACACATTTTTGGATTTTTAAGCTTTATTATTTAATAATTACTTTTCAATTTGGGTTATTCCTAAACGTTTTTTAATTAAAATACTAGTATTTGAGTTAGAAGATCTTTAGTCTGGAGAGACTGTATTAAATTTAAAGATAAACTCCCTGGCTTATGTCGTCTTTTTTAATTCAGTTAGTTGTACAAAAAGAAAATAAAGTTTTTAAAGAAGTCTCTCCTTAATCGGGTCTGAATTTTTTCTCATGATATTAGCTAAACAACAAACTAGTAGCGTTAGAACTTTTAGCAAAACGACAATGAGTTTTATTATTTTCTTAAAGAAAATACGAATTTGAAATCATTGAGTTAAAAATGAAATAACATATTTTCCATAGCCTTGCTAACTTTATATCATTTATTTTGTATTCAGTAAATAAGTCTTAATTTATGAAGATTTGTGTCTTAAAATTAGTACAATTCTCATTTCTATAACCAACATAATGGTTTTGAAACTTTTTTTTATTTTTGTTATCCATTTTCCAACACAAAATTTCATGTTATTTATACGCTAAACATCTGTTAATAGCGCATTTCCATAAACGTCTTACATTTAACGAAACAGAACAGACAAGTAAACTAATCCTTATTACTCGAATTTGTATGCAAATGTGCTAGATATAGAACTGATGGAGCTCACCCATTCTACGCTGCAAACGACCTATAAGTCTTGCTTCCGAGAATATTAACACTATCATAGGTTATTCTCCAGTTTTATGAAGATGTACAGTCCTGCAGTTCTAAAGTAATGATTCTGGTAATGTATTGTTTTGGGGAATTGAATAATACATTGGAATAAGAGATGTTATGCTGTTCGTTTGTTAATTGTACGAGATTTGATTGCTCTATGATAATGTTTTATGAGATTATTTTTGGAAGGTTTATTGTATCGAAATGAGTGAAGGTTTTTGACAATAAAAATTAAACGCTGCAGCGTTTGCAAAAGTTAGGATTTTCAGTTAGTCAATAAATATATATTTAACTAACAGTTACTTTAGTAGCAAGTATTAGTAATAAAATTATATCGTGCAACAAAGCGTCTCAATTAAGGGAATGGTCGAATTTTACTGCTTTTCTGTACTCATAATGGAATAATTGATATTCAAGAACAAAGTTTAGCAGGAAGTGGACCAAATGCCACGCCAAATAGCCAAAATTATATTCAATAAACTTGCAGTCTATATGCAGAAGGAATTCAGAGAAACCGACATAAAGCTCAATGTCCGGAATTAATTCGTTTGTTTAATTATAGATATTAAGATTACCTAATGTTATATTTATACTGCCAAAAGATATTAATTTAAAGATGATTTTAGAGTTAATTTTATTGTAAACCTGCAGAGTTTGTTTGTTTGATGGTTTGCGCTTATCTCAGGAATTACTGGTTCGAGTTAAAAAATATTTTTGTGCTGGTTAATCCATTTATTGAACAAGGTATATTATACTGTTTAACAACATGCTACGACAAAGGCAGAGGAGCAATGAAAAATGTTGCAAAAAATATTTATTTTCAGAGCCATTGAATCTACGTGGTTAAAAAGTTTGAACTAAGTAACTTATTGCTTTTTTTATTAAATAGTTAGTCATTTTGCATTATGTTTAGTTTCAAATATTATTTGCAACCCTTTTGTGTATCGATATCAGAGCACCATCTGTTTATTATTTGCTTCAGTTTTACGATTGAACAATATTTACGTTATAGATCTGTTAAATAGAACTATCGGAACTTAATTATTAAACGAAGTTTTCCAATTTATGACAAAGCCTACGAGCGGTATAATTTAAAAATAAATTTCACTTTTATCAATTTATGACCACAATATACTGTATGATATTCAATGCTGATAAATGGTTCTGGATACTGATAGATGGTTAAAATCGGTTTAAAAAATTTGTTATTTATATGAAGCTACATTATTTTTATTCGATTTTTGCTTTTATAATCTAGCAGCCTAGAAAATCAAAATTTTCATAATGCTAGTTTTGAAATCAAGTAATTAAAAGTCAGATTGTTGTCTATTGTTATCTAATAGTAGGAGAATAAAAATCACACAAATGCCAGTTAAAAACAAAAGATCTAAAGCCAACCCGCATGCACAAAACGCGAAAAGTTCAACGGTGAAAAAAATGCAGATTAATATTTTTATATTTATTTTTGACGAGCGTTTATAAAATATTCTGCATGAAATATATCGATTTAGTTCACATTGAAAGACCTTTCACGCTGAAACAGGTCAATGGGCGGTTTTTTATAGAACTAGAGTAAGCTGTCAGCTGACTAAACGTATACGAATAAATGAAAAAATAAGAACAAAGGGTTCACCAAAAACTGACTCGAAAAATATTATATCTGAAAGCTCTCCGGGATAAAACGGGATAGGCCGGAACGTGCCGGCTTTGCGGATCGAGCCCTGACGATCCTTTGATATGTTATTGAGTTTTATTCACGTTTTCATATCCAAAGGCTAGTGTTACGCCTCTTGTGATGTTCGCAGGCCCTCTGTGAGCCCCAACTCTTTGTAACTCCATTTCGGTGTATGTAAAATAATTATTATGACGAGAATTTGAGATGAATGTTTATGAGCGAGCTTTGCGACCTAGTTTAGAAGATAGTTCATTATTGCATATTTCGTTTCATTAGCGTCTTAGTCACTGAAATTATTTTGACTTGATTCTAGAATATCCTTCATTTTTTTATAATATCTACATTATCTTTCCACGTGATAGAAAGTTAGTCAAAATGCATGCTTAGTTCAGAATAAATTAATTTTCTCGCTTGGTCTCGAACCCCTAACTCAAGTCATTCTACGTTTATTATTTTTTTTCAATACATGTGAGATTTCAGACAACTTTTTTCCTGTTAAACTTATCAACTCATCAACACAAACAGAAAAATATCGTCCTTATTCCTTGTACCTATTTCTCTAACACAAATATATCCAATTTTTCCATCAACATTGAAGTAAGCCTACTTCTAGGTAAGTATCCCCTACTACGGTCGTGTAAATCACAATAGAGCAAGACCGGACTGATCTCGCGACTTATCTAAGATAGAAAAGGCAGAAGTCCGCTGAAGCATCTTGTCAATGATTATTGAAAAGTTTCTACGTAAAGCCTGATAACCCTATTTGTTCTGACAAAAGGATTGCGCCGTTTTCTGATGAAAATTTGCGATTGGGATCAAAACTGAGGATTCTTAGCGGATTTCCATTGTTTCTTATCAAACTAGACCTGTTTGAAGTTCTAGGCTATGTTGTCGTAATGTTATTGGTTTCCCATTTGTTTATCAACTAACGGCAAGGAGTTAATTAATCGTCTTTCATGATTTTCGTGAACTTCGTAAATACTGTAATGAGAGGAGATATTTGCTATCTTAATTTGAATGATTTAATCTTACATTTAAAAGAAGTTTATAGCGAGTTGAGGGTCAAGCACAGAAACATTTTTAATTCAAGTCGCGGGATAAAATAAAGCATTATATTATTTTCAATACGATATAAATATTAATAACTAAATTCTTGTCTAAGCTTAATCTAATTTCCCTAACGCTCTTAAGATATGAAGACATCAAATGATTTATTATTTTTGACCATTTTGTCTATTTATCAATAAATTTTTTGTAAAAGAATTGATCATCATAACCTGTGCGTATGATCCACGTTTCATCAATCATCATTTGTAATTTTAAGAAATTGAGAATGATATTTTAGGGTAAGGATAAAATTAATATAGATTATTAAAAAGCGCTTCTTTGTGATACTGATGCACTCAAAAACAACAATGCACTTTTAATAAATTTTTATATTTGAACAATAGCAATGAATAGGCGAATTAATTCACAACCGCACTAGTCGTGACCGCATCAAAATAATAAATAGCAATCACAAAATTGGTCGTTGCTTTTAAAATGATTGCGCGGATAACATACAAATATATTACAAATCTGTATGAAAATCGTTTAAATATTACATCAAAGGAGCAGGCGCTGACAAATGAAATGTACTGAATAGTGTATGAAGCGGGATATGCCGAGATTTAGCTGAAACAGTACAATGCTACAATTTAGTTCTTTGTTTATATATGCTTATGAATAGTAGCGCTTTGCCGCTTTCTTCAACATTATTCATTATGTTCTAATGCAAGACTTTTTGTAGCGCGAATTGTGATGAAGACAAGAGGTAACATAAAACAACAGTACCTAAATAAATAATGATTTTGAATAAAAAGGAATAAAGTTGTATTATTAACTGTTTCTTTATATTGATGAGTCCGCTGATATAAAATGATTATTATTCATCCATCGGTACACCACTCAAGTGAAGCAGTGAGTTAATAAAATA
The DNA here is from genome assembly GCF_905220415.1 of Colias croceus. Lineage (NCBI taxonomy): Eukaryota > Metazoa > Arthropoda > Insecta > Lepidoptera > Pieridae > Colias > Colias croceus. The sequence continues at coordinate 2,922,678 of NC_059549.1, forward strand.
AAACCAAGCTCATCACTTGGATTTGAATACTGAAACGTTTTATTTAATTTTTTATTTTCAAAAGATGGAAGAATTACATTAGAAAACAATTTTAATACCTATACAAAAATATTCTTAAATGTTAGATGGCTCATACAATATTTTAACCCATACCCAAATTAAGTAAATCTTGAAAATATTTTTAACTAGGCACCGAAACTTCAAAGTTTTTAACATAATATTATGACTTTAATTTCCCCAAATTATAAACGAATTTGACGTGGTTCTATATAAATATGTACTAGCTTACCGCCCGCGGCTTCGCCCGCGCAGTCAAAGAAAAACCCGCATAGTTCCCGTTCCCGTGGGATTTCCAGGATTGCATCATTTTCCAGGGAAAAAGTAGCCTATATCCTTTCTCGGGTATCAAAATATCTCCATACCAAATTTCATGAAAATTGGTTCAGTAGTTTAGGCGTGATTGAGTAACAGACAGACAGACAGAGTTACTTTCGCATTTATAATATTAGTAAGGATTTCTCTCGTTGAAAATAAAGTCATAATATATTTAGGTGTATTTAAATAAATCTCCAGGTAATTCATAATTATTAAACAATATAAGGTAAAGTGAGCCTAATTATGTTATGTAAACATTTGTATGTTTCAGTTGAGTCAACTTGTAATGATTTGGTTAAACATAATGTTGAAGCGTAGTTTGCGTTAATTACCATAAAACAAACGAATACAAATAGTGTCAGGGAATTGTGATAGATTTTAATGTATGGACGCTGAAATTAGGAAAAAAAAATACTTACCTGTTATTTCTATAGCTTTTACCTTTGTTGTAAAATTGTATTTATTTTTGCAAGTCGTTAATCCTAATTTGATCTCACTTACCACTGTTTCCATATTCAAATAAAAATATTATGACCTTATTTGATGACAGTCCCTTCCGCATATTATTAACAATATATTAATTTTGTATTTATAATATTTTATGACTGCTTTAAAGTTACATTTTCGTTTTCATTTTAATAATAATTCTTCTTTATTTTTCTCATATTTGTACGTTGAGCTTTAAAAATTATCAAATATCATATTAATAATTGAAATTATTGTGAAAATCATCGTTATTCAGAAAAACATAGAGCCAAGTGCCAACAATTTCTAATGATGTATCTAATTAAGGAGCATGTCAGTAAAGAGACGAGTTAAAACTTATTAAATACATAATAATTGTAAAGTTGTGTACAGGAAACTTTATTGGAATCCTAAATTTGAGTAATTCGAGCGGCACAAAGCGCTCGCAGTCCTTTGATATAGCTCCAGTGATATTGGGCTTGTGTCCATAGATCATGCGAAGCTACTTTACTTTACTTTAAGAAAATTTGCAATTCATAAAATTGTTCAGTAGAGAAAAACTATGTAAGTTAAGTTAACAGAGCGATATTTTGTATCGTAGGTTTTAAAAAAATTTAACTTGTATTCTGGATCAGTATATAACGTTCTATGAAAAACAGCATTGTAATAAAAACTGAAATTTCTTAAAACAATTTAGTTGGATATATTTAAGACTAAACCACATTTAGGTAGATTATGGTCTATTACGAGATATTAATATGCACTTAGAAAGTGAAAATAGCCATTTTTGATCCAATAAATGAAAATAAAATATTTTAAAATAGCTTTCACTGGAAAGCTTTCCTAATACACGTATTAATACTGCGTCGTGTACGCACATCCATTCCGTATTATCAAGTTCATATTATAAAGCGGAACAGCTTCTAAATTGTGACATTTTCTTTTATATAATATTGTCATTTCAATTATATTACTTCAACTGGAAAACATTTTTCGTGAAATTATTTTCATATTATTTCTTTTTATTGCGTGTAATTTTTCATACGCTGTTTTGTATACAGAAATGAGTTGAAGAGGAAAACAATTATTTGTCAGTATAATTCTTTCAGTTTCCTTCTTTATATATACAGGAATAAAGTAAAAGGAAAGATTAATTGTATATTTAGCATTTACTCAAAAAATTACTCTATCGATTTTAATTTTTTTTACCATACGAGAACTGTGCAAACAAGTAGTAGTCTTCAAATATAAACTTGCAAAAAAACATAAAAAAATACTTCAAATGCCTTCCAAAAAACGCACCTCTTTACCAAAAACATAAAGACAACAAATGTAACAATCCTTTTCAACATTCTTTAAGATACCTAGCTCAATAAAAAAAAAACACAATATCGTCTCCAATATTGTCTACTTTATTAACGGACGCACCCTAGCCTCAGGCGAGGATTGAATACAATACTTCAACATTATTTGATACACGGATACTTTATGGGTATGAAATTCGCCTGAAGCAAGAATTACCTATGGCTCAAACCCGGGACAACTCCTTAGATTAACACAGTCGCTGTTTAGAACCCGTTCTATAGTTTATTGTTGTTTTTGGCTGCGAGCAGTTTGTTATATCGAGTGTAACATATTTTTAAGGTGACGGTTGAGTGAATCTGTTGTCTGATAAAGGGAAGCTTAGCCTGTGTTTTGATATGTTAATCGACGCATAGAATAACTGTGTAAGTAGGAGGATTTATTTCTATTGTAAATCCAGAAGTTTGTGGATGTATTGACGGACGGAAGGATATATCTTTGATATAATAATTTCGGAAACCATAAACTTAGATTAGGAACAAAATAATAGAGACATTATATTACAGGCCATATTATAATACTAGCTGTGCTCAACGGTTTTACCCGAAGGGCTCGGCTCCTGTTGGTCTTAGCGAGATGATAATATATAGCCTATAGCCACAGTATTACAATATCTATATTGTAATACTGTGCTTAGCCTTCCTCGATAAATGGGCTATCTAACACCGAAATATTTTTTTAAATCGGACCAGTAGTTCCCGAGAATAGCGCGTTCAAACAAACACTCTTCAGCTTTATAATATTAGTATAGATGAACTTTGGGCTTACCTACACAACACTTTATTATATTCTTCCCAATATTACACCATACATAACTCCAAACTAAATTATATGACAAATTGTTTTGGCAAATTCCGATGTACAGTGTTAGCCGAGGGCGCTATAATAGGGAACTCATACGAACAGTAGATATTGTTGTCGAGTTTTAGAGATAGTTAATGTAACTTTGTAATAAGGGTTAGTTTTACAATATACGGGGCGTCCATGCGGTTCGGGCCGCTTTGTAGTCGCCTCCTGCATAATTTTGTCATGCTTTCTGTACTATGAAATCTGGTTGCGCAATTTTGTAGCAATTAGGTTCAGCGGTGGGACTTACGCTTGTATACTGTTTTTGTGTTTGATGTTATATCAATTTTAGTAGGTAGCAATATTTGAAGTGTACAATTTTGTTGTTATATTATTTTGTCTGTGTTTAACTCAGGTGTTTAATGTCATCACTGTAAGGTATGATTTTCAGGTGAGCATGCATCGTTAAGAAGTTAAAAAAATATATTTTCAAAATTATTAAATTCAATTTCTGACGATAAAAATCTTTTATTAAACTGCACTTTAAAGCTTAACTAAATTTACTTTCATCAAACCGGTGTGAGCCAGGTTGGTTTCTATCTTTATAAAAATAAAATAGTTTAGTAAGAAAGGATCAATTATTTTAAATAATTTAATTAAAAGAATATTAATAATTTAATTCATGAGCAACATTGATTTATACAGTTAGTCCCTCACACCTAGCATTTAACGATCTCAACAGACCACATGTGCACGCACGTGCGAAATAATCTCGAAGTGCCAATTCTTAGTAAATGTGCACTTAGCTTAACATGCATAATTTATTCATTTCATCGAGTCCCGTGTCAACTTTTACGCATTTCAAGTGGCGCTTCCTTAACACATTAGTTATTTTAACAGGTGCTTATATTATAAGCAAAAAAAGCGGGAAATGTTGGTCATTTGTAGGAATATATAAAAAATGTACGGAAGTGGAGACACGCGTGTTTGAAATCTCTTTTGCCTTTTTTGCATAAAGATATATTATGCAAAAATGCTGTAGAAATTGCTAATTAGTTTTATTTGCCTATACATGTTGATAAAATATAATCATGCATGCAAATGTTAGATAATAATTACACCCTAAAACACTATTATCTACTTATGTCTTAATATCTTTATCAAAAAACACACTCACAATACAAAAATAAATAGAATTTCATTTAATACATTCAAAATAAAGAACAGCTGAATGAACCTAAAACCTATGTTACAAAGAATATAAAAACAACTTCTACATACCTAATCCAATACTCGGTTTTATATTTAGTATGGTAAGAAACTCGAAGCATTTGCAATATCTACGTTATTAACTGTTAAACATTTATAGGAAAATATGAGCATCTTAAAATGTTCTGAGTGTTCGTACTTCGTAGCTTATCGAGTCGAAAGTTTAGAATGTAAAATACTTTAGAAACCAACAATTTGCATGACTTGCATGTTTCATTAAATTAAAATATAAATAAGCTGAAGCTTTTTTACTGTAATGATTTAAAAAAGAAAATTAAGTCATCGAATCATTAGTTCATGGAAGGAATATGAAATTTATACGAATTTAAACCATTGAGTACCTATCTATAGATATCTAGATATACTAATATTATAAAGAGGAAAGCTTTGTTATTATGTAGGTATGTATGGTTTCCACGCATAAACCATTCACTGATTTTGATGAAATTTGGCACAGACATAGGCTTGTAATATATCATTAAATAAAAATATGAAGAATCTGAAGCTGTTGTTTTACAATTACGGAAACGATGTTTAACAAAAAACAAAGTTTCCGAATCATTATTTCAAGGAAGTAACAAACGTGTAATTCATACGTTTTTAAACCATACAAGTATCATGTTCCAAGTGCCTATTATAAGTAACCACGCACCAAAAGTTATTCTATGGGGAGAAAAATCTGAATGAACAGATCCATTAGGGTCGGTTTTAAATCATAACACAAAAGAAAAATACGGTTATTTTACGCCAGCGCGGTAGATTATATCTTTTATGTTCAACATCAACAGGAAACATTGAAATGGGGCATGTAACCTACACTTATTATTGATGCGACTGCGGAGGGTGCATAAATTTGAAAAAGCAAACTTTGAAAGGGTTTGTTCAAACAATTAGTATGGGACGGACGTCATATTTTTATCGATTTTGGTATGGATTCAAAACTTCAATGTCAAATATTAAGCGCTAGGTAGGTTGTTGTTTTGGAATAGTGCAATTAAATTACGGTGAATTTACATTAAACGAACATAAAGCTAGAGCCATCTTGTTTTGATTCACATTTCTATGGCTAGAGCAAGAACATTTTTTCATGATCTTTTAGTGTAAACGAAAACTTGTATTCAGTGTTGTTCAGTCTTACAACACTGCATACAATAGGTATTTTAGAACGCACTAAGAAAAACAAAAGAATGGGTTAAAGGTTCATCATATTTAGAAATAAGTTCTGTGTTCTCATTTATTTACTCTTTTCATATAATGGTTATTTTGAAGTAGGTTATAATATCATAATATTAATATGCTACTATAATATTCATTTTCAAGGTATCAGTTCACGATAATTATGTTTTGTGTGAGCTTTTGCATAAATTATTAGACATAGCAATCCTGAAAAGGTTACTTCCTTGTACCTACTTATTAATAATTCTCTTTACAGGAAGAAACGAATAGGATCATTAATAATACCTTTAAGAAAGATTTGATTTTAACAACCTTGATCAAAAATGCTCTCCACGCAGTTCAACAGAAGTTTCAAAGAGTTTAATTTGATTCCGTCGTAAAACCAAGCAAATACAAGTATTTGGTTCGCACTAAGTTTAAAAGTATATTAGTGGATTTCGTTATATACTTTTCTATAAATCTAGATGTATATAGAAAGTAGAAGACTCGAAAAAGACAGTTCTATCAGAAACCAAATCAGATGGTCGGATGATTACGATTTTCAGTTCGAATATATTAAATAAAAAATCGATAATATATAGGTAGGTCAATGAATTTCGGTCACAGAATTTTGTAAATATTGATAAAAAATCAAAATAAATGAATTTTGTTCATTTTGAGGAAGGCAAAACATTCGCAATCAAGTGTCGCGATTTGTGAATGCTTCGTGTCTTTGAAAATCTTGTACAATAAAAGCGAACATAATTCTTAAAAAATTCTACATATGGAAGAAATTATTCCCTTTTTTTCTAGTACATAATATTACGAGTTTGAAATAATTTTTAAAATAACATTTGAAAAAATAGTATAGTTTTTAAAATAAATTGTTCAACCGTGATCTTGTAAAAGCTTAACATGGCTTCCTTTTTCCTGTTTGATATAATAATTTACCCTTTAATGTTGTTTACAAAGGACATGTTTGTTTAGAAACGTTTTCGGAAATATGTCCCGAATACAAAATATAATATTTATACATGTGTTGTGCGTCAACATACGGCACACGAGAGGCATTGTTCGTGGAAGTAATTATAATTATATGTGCGCAAATAATCAACACTTAACTCTGTCTAATCATAAAAGATTAGAAAAACATATAGTATAAGAATGCACAGATTTATCTTAAACAGGCATGTCACATCACCGTCTACATTAGGTAGATCTGTGGTCAAATGCCTGCTTTATCAAATATATAAAAAATAGGCATATCACCACCCAGATCACCGTCTACATTAGGTAGACCTGTGGTCAAATGCCTGCTTGATCAAATATATAAAAAATATTACCAAGGTAAAATGGAGAATATAAGTACATAATATTATGAAAAACTGCAATAAAACGCCATATTTTTTAATACATTTATCTTTCTTCTAAAGTTCATTATAACGTAAATATACCGCACAAAGTACCTATCTGTGTGTCATTATAATATTATTTTAATAAAATTTTCTGCTATGTTTTGAATTCACATCTTGAGTCCTGCAAGGACTCCGACGTCCTACTATGACACAAACATAAAAAACAAACGCTATCAAAGTCCACGCGCTGATTATTTATCAGTACCATCTCAGCCACATGTCGAGTATTAGTAATGTCGCACTTAAATCCTACAATCATAATATACGAGTGCAGGGATCAACATGGATTTTGCAGCTTAAATACTTGGTGGTCTCACACCCTTAAACATTTTTTGTCACAACATACGGTGAAGAGTTTTTGAGAGCACATGGCACAGTTCGCAGCTGAATTTTTAAAAGCAATTACGATTCGCGAATAAGTTTCGAAGTTACAATTTTAAACGGCTTCAACTAGTTTGTAACTAGCATGCATGAGTTGTGTATCGATCGGGAATTAAACGGAATATTAAAGTACGTCTTTGGAATAAAATATATACTGTAAATTGACTCTTATTGGCTTAAAAATACGTTTTCATAATATCTTATTATTTACAGAGGCACCCTGCTTTAATTTAAACTTATCAATAACAACTCTATTTTTAGCACTAGAGTCTAGACGGTTATTACCAAAAAAGAACAATAATGTGAAAAATCTGGATATAATAATAGTAATTATTATATCATTATGGTAGTCAGTATCTAAATCTATTAGTAGTAAAGTAGGTAATCTTCTTTTAGTGACTACTAAAAATAATATCAGTGAATTGAACCTATATTATTGTAGAATCTCTGTTTGTATTTGGATAAAACCATTCATTACATTTTTACTAATATTTGCATTAAAAAGTGTTATTTCGCGGTTGCAAACAACCAGTCTATTTTGTCACCCCATGAACGCTCTGCTCATATTTTAGGGTCCATTGTATTGAATATGAAATTAGTAAAAGGTGTGAGGTAAGTATCCCCTTGTTCATCCCATATTTTAGGGGTTATGAGCCATTTTAAGTGGCCATATTAATTTGAAATGTGGTATGATGAATCGCTGGATTTAGCTAACAGTTGATCTGGTGTACTTGTGTATGCGTGTGATCGTTCAGTGTTTGCTTTTGCTGGGAAAATTATATGTATGGAATTAGTAGCACGTATGTCATTCTAATTGATACACAATACATATTATATAAAAGAGGGAAAGGTTTTTAAAAGCTTTGTAATGGTTAAATTAAAACCTACGTAGCTCTATATGTACGTATTTAAACCGGCCGAAGTGGACAAAGTTGGGGCGTGCAACTAGTAACTAGCACATATTTGTTTTTATGCCAACTGTTAGATTTCACGTCTATAACTATTATTCAACTTATACCGATAACAAACTCTACTTGAATATTTTTTTGCAATATTTATAAATGAAATACCTAATTTAAATGTGTGATTCCTTGCAAATTCTCTCCTCCTTAAAGACACGATTAAGTTGTATACTACAAAAGTACTAACACAATTGAAGTCTATATTCTCGGGTTATTACAATATAGAAGGGCAGAAATAGCTGGCGCCGTCTAATATGCTCACATTTAACGACTATGCAAATAGGTATTGTTAGACCATATAAATAAACCTACACTCATAAACGGATAATTCAAACATTTCTGTCTGTTTATCAGCCGTATTATGTACATCAATGCCACATTATACAGTTCAAAGATTTATAATGTATATTGTTTACATAACGAAACCTTGTTAAGAGGAAATATAATTTATTTTAACGTGTGTCAATTTATCAGAGATTTAACTCAAATTCTCGTAAAACGCCGAAAGTTTCCGGTTAACGTGGCTGTACGTACACAATCTGGGTCGAATGAGCTTTTTATTTTTACCTTTTAACTGAATTTTGTACCTTACAAACTTTCTGATTTTGGCTGGCCTGTGACATGTTTGTGAATTGTATACTCTGTTGAGTGTTAGAAAGAAGTTTTTAATTAGAATGATAATTATACAGTAGGTAAATGTAAAAAAAAAGTTATTATTTGTAAGGAAAATATTATGTCAAAATTAAATTAAATTATGACAGGAGTACGATTTCCAGGCATTATAGCCTGTTAATCGTACTCATCATAATTTTATTTTTGCCTTGCCCGTTCTTGTCTATTTGCCTTCCTTTAATATGTATTCTTTATAATTATAGGAATAATAAAATATATTGACCAAGTATCAAAAAGTTATTTAGTTTACCCAAAAACAAATCCGCAGCAAATAAATCTCAACTCAACATCACGTGAAAAATTTAGCCTAAGAAATTCAATTTTTTGGCAAGCCTGTGCCTTTCGGAATTCTGGTACACTTTGAGGTAAGCCGTAGTAATAATACGTTTGAAGGCTTGTGGACACGCTGCAACCAAGCTCCTTTAGCATAGACCGCCAAAGAGCTGATTTCGGTAAAACCCCGAATAAAAATTGCATAACTCGTCCACGTTTCAAAAGATTTCTATGCGAATTTTTGAACCACGGTCCGACAAGAGCGTGCATAATAACGTGCAATATTAGCTTTTGGAGCGGTTTTCAATAAAAATCATTCGTGCTTTGTATCTATAATGGTTCCGAAAATATTACTTTTTGCTCATGGTCTATTTATGTTAATTTCTAATAAAAAGTTTATACAGTAGTTTCAACATGAGTGATTGTTTCAATTAATACAAAAATGTCTAAATGTATTGCCTGCTTGATGCAATTTTTAAATGACTCGCCCTTAGATTACAAAATAAAGTACAGATGGAGCATGACAACCGCCCGTCGTCCTTGTCAAAGAAAATACGAAATCAAAAACAAATACGTCGCTGCACCAGTGCTATAGCGCATATAGTGTCATGAAATACGTCAAAAAGGATTTGCAATTTTAGTAAAAAAAATGCTGTCTTGTGATAATAAAACGCTGTAAAATTTATTCCCGAAAACAAAAAAAAAGATGAAACATCGTTTCACAGGTTTTCTGTAGATTATTTGGCTGATTTATTTCTATAAACGAATAATAATTTTACATATATGAAGGAATACAAAACTTCAACGTATGTTGCCAGTATTTTGAAAATGAATTTTTTTTTTTTTTTTTTTTTTATGCTATAGGATAGCAACCGAGCAGACGCGTCGCCTGGTGTTAAGCGATACACGCCGCCCATAAGCATCCACTCCACTGGGAAGTGGATGTGTTGCTATCCTCATAGGGATTTGGAAGGATTTAGGGAGAAGGGGCGAGGATAGGAGGGAATGAGGATAGGGAAGGAGAGGATGGATAGGGGATGGGAAGGGATGTGGGCCTCCGGACCCCTCACTCACCGTACGGAACGCGACAGTAAACTGTCACTATGGCGCCGATATTCTGTGAGGGTGTGGTACCTTCCCCGGTGCGAGCGTGGCCCAATTCGTGCCGAAGCATGCTCGACTCCCACTTCCAAAAAATTTGCCATTTTTATTGGTAAAACGGTAAAATGGTTAAAAGATCTTCAGGGTAATGCTGTTGGATTTTTCGATCGTGAATGTGATTATTTGTATAGTGCACTAAAGGTTCATGATAATTATTAGATTATTTTAATAAGCATAATACATTATTTTGTTACTTTTATAAAGCATAAAAACGTCATAGTCATTTTCGCTAGCGATTTAATTTATGTGAACTCCATGATGAAAATAAAATGTCCCGTATTCTCGACTAAAAACTACCGCTATTCGCATTCATAATATATTATTTGAAAAATAAAAAATAATTTAATTATTATCGTTAATATTGAAACTTTTTTTTATGTGATTTATTTAATTAAAAATTGAATATAATTATTTTGTCCATATAATATAACTTTAGTAGGCATTTACTTTATATAATAAAATAATTTTTACAATATTATAAAAAAAAATATCATAAACCCGAAATTATATTAAAATAAAAATTAAAACTTGACTGCTAATTTACTTATGTGTATAGCCTACGTCAATATCGCCACTAACATAATAATTCAGATGATTGCAATGAAACCTCATATCTCAAAATCGGTCCAACGGTTTATACTGCAGTGCGTGTCAAAGAAATATTATACATACATACATAAACTCGAAAAACATAACCCTCTTTTTTCCGTAGTCGGGGAAAAATTTGGGAAATTTTTCAATATCCGGTAACATTACAGGCACACAGAAGCACCGTGTACGTACAGTGCAGCGGCGAAATGACAGCACACATAGCTTTATTGAAAATGACGATAAATCATTCGGTTTAGTTCGGCAACGCTCCATCTGTCTTTTATTTTGTAATCTAAGGACTCGCCAAACTCACCACTAAGTAAAACAGCTAATACACATCTAATCAAGATTTATATTATGTAGGTAGGTTTGGACACAAATCATTTTGACAATACAAAATAATAATAAAACATCTAACTGAATAAAAACGTACTTCATTCCTTATTTATTCAAACCGCAGTTTCCAATATTTCACACCATTAAACCGCAAAGACTAAACTACCACAATAATTATCTCCATTTGATCACCCAAATATATACAAAACAGTTCTAATTACCGCCAAGTCAAAGGCATTACTACACCGTACATGTGAAGCTATTCAGTTTCGATTTAGTTTGACGGCGCACAGCTGAAAGTAACACGATACTTGTCCAACAAATCCAACGATTTACTCTGAGATGAAACGTGCCATGTGCTGGAGCTAAATCAAATAGAAGCAATTGCTTCTGATTGTACTTTTTAGTAGTTTTTTGAAGAGGTAACTTCCTGGATTGCGCTCAATTTAGAGAAGTAGAACATTTTAGCAATGTATTACGCACGTTGTCATGTCCACGACTTAGCGACCTCATCGTAGTATTTTTATATCTGAAATTATGAGAGATTGAATAAAGAATTGGACAAGTGGACATTCATTTCATAATATATTTATAATATTGGTAGTAGGTACATAATGTGGGGTGCATCATCATCTATGATAATAATATTTATTTTATTAAATAAAAAAAACTGATAAAATACACAATCGTAATGATACATCAAAATGTACTCTGTCACTTTTGTAACATAAGACCGTGCGTCTACATACCGCTCTAAATAAACATTCCTTAAAATGTATCCGAAATAACATTATAAATCATTTTCTGAGTCCCAAAGTTTTTTGTGTAGAAATTTGTTAGTTTCGTGACAATCTGTTCCGCTATTTGCTTAGCGTCACTAAACATATGGTGGCTTTCATTTTTCATATTGATTATAATATATGCGTTTTTAAATGAATATGCGGTGTGCGGAACTAATGGAATAAGTAAGGTTTGGTGTAATTATACCAATATCATTTCTTCTTACTACAAACATTTGAAGGTATAATAAGAAATAACATTTTATGTGAATCTATTGAACCGATTTAGCTGTCACTTTATTCATAGACTATGAAAGTAACTTACTGCAACCACTTCCCTTCTCTAAAATTCTATATTTACTTTAAATATATCATCTTCATTACTTATGTTTATCCCAAAAAATCCAGACTCTTTCAGTAATAAGCTTTTAATGTTGCTCAACCAACTTAAGAAACTTACCGCACATTCTTCAAGGAATGATTTTAATTAAACAATCTCAACGAACATATTGTCCGCCAGTAACTCAATAGCAATTGCTCCAGTTACTTGAAATCCTAAAGGACACCGTCGAAGACAAATAGACGTCTAGATAAAATACAATAAAGACAGAATTTACGCTATTGTATCGGGGCTCTACCGCACAAAAGCAAATAACGAGACTCGACTTTTTGTAACGAGAAACTAAGTTCGATTACACTCGAATGTCCTGCGATGTTCGCAATGCTATTATCCGCTGACATTTGCCCCCGTTGCAAGCATCTAGAGAATCTCAAAATTACTCATTTGGCAATACTGTCACGAGCCAGCGATAGCGATCTGACGCTGATTTTTACTTCTTTAGATTCCGATTGCACTATTTCACCAGGTAATTTGTCTTCATAGATTTGATAAATAGCTTGCGTAGTAGCGAAAGTATTGGATTCTATTTACATTTACTGGATCACTTACTATCTCGTATCTTCTCACGCAATTAAGTTATCTATATTTAATATTGTCTTCGCACTTATTTGTTATTTTTTGATAAATTAACTTGCGTAGTAAGTATTGGATTATGCATACATACATTTTCTGGAACACAATGTCGACCTCATTAGCTACAGGTCTTTTGCTTTACTTTAAAATATCTTCGCACCTTATTTTTTCTTTTTTGATAAATTGCTTCTTTAAATTTTTGTTGATATGTCACTTACACGGTAATTAACGATACAAACACGTGGCTCAACGAAAGCCGAGCGTTAAATTAGCGTTGAAGATTAGCGTAGGTATCTAATACAAGCGTAAGAAAAATTTAAATGTTCATCATTTTTGTTTATGGTGATGTTGTAGATGAAAAATCTCTATCGTTTTTGGGACTTCGGATTGATTCAAAATATTCATAATTCAAAGAGGAAAACTATATTTAGAACGCAAGTACCTATTTAGCGTAGCGTAGCGTAGTAGGTACCTATATATAATAAAGGAACTCATAATTTAATTCTAATATTAATCCCTATAGAAAGGTCCATAATAAAGTATTTTGTCTAGACTAGATCAGAGCAGGAGCAAAACTTTTCAAAGTACCCACTAGACGATATTTGTTAGAACGTCGAGAGCGTATCTTGAGCAACAGAAAAAAGGTCAGATACAAATTGTTGGCAAACGCGCAAAGTGTCGAAGAGCGAAAATATGTTGATTGAATAAAGAAAAACTATTAAAAGTTTTGCCTGGCGTTTCTAGTTCAGTTGAGACAAACAAAATGAGTGCATTGCGTACTGAACAAGTTTTAAATGAAACAAACATTTTGTCCTGTTTACTGCTATTGTTATTTTAATTAATTTTGTTACTAACTTTGATCAAGTTTCTTTTATTGCAATTCATTACGTTTCTGATATAAAGCCTCGTATATTCCGAATTGGTTTCATAACGTTAATACGATCTTCAATAAAACTTACCTTACCAATATCTGTATCAAAATAATCAAAGTCATACAGTAACTCTATTGTTTCATAAAAAAGATCTCTGCGTAGTGGATGATAAATACATGTGGAAGTTATCATTGCTTAAACTTTTTGGAAGTAATATTACGGACAAAGTTAGTCTCCCTTGCGCTTAAGATTCGTATAACTTTCTTAATACCTCCCAAGATTACAGCCAGTCGCCCGTATGTTCGACTAGATAATATATCGGAATAATAATAAAAACGACAATCTGCTTTTATTTGTTACGCTATAAATTGTTATGCGCTGTTATTAATTCTGCTCGATATATTCCAAATATTGGATCGTTATACGAAATATCATCAATTACCGTTCAAGAAAGTCCATTATCCTTGTGTTATAAATGCTCACAACAATTGAGAATAATGATGTTTGTGTGATTGAAAGGGTTATCCGGTTAAAATATTGGCTTGGCGGTTTGTTTTACTCAGAAGCAATGTTTAATGGCAAAAGGGCATTTAAGGTTAGTTTATAATGGATTATCGAACGATCAAAATTTCGAAGAAGGAAAAGAATTTGAAATATTTAACGGTGATGCTAAAATATATTTCCAATGACCGTGACTTCTGCTACTGAACATTCTTTGTTTAAATGTGTGGTTTTCACACACATTGGCTCTTTGAAATTCTTCAAAATGGTCATAAATTATTAGGAAAAGGGTCTTAATGCGACACCGACGTCAATTAAAATAGCGTTGACCGATTTTTTGTTTTTGTTTCCTTAAAAAGTGTTAGACGGCGTGGGCTTTTAAATCTTTTGATGCGATAGTGGCATTCTACAGGTGCTGTGTCTGTTGGTGGCCGGCTGTGTCAAACCCTTAGTTTTATATTAAACTTATTTAAGGCAATTTCAACTTTATGGTAAAGAAAGAAGATTTTAATTACAATGGTTCATAACTACTGGATCTGATGTTGCTGTAAACAGTGACGTAGATTTATGTGAGAGTTTGTTTATATTTGTAAATAATTGCAAAAACGGTGTACGGCTTGAAAATAAGAGTATGTACAATTTGAAAAATGTTAATGTTAATATTCTTTGTATCTGTAATAATTATTGTGTAATGAATATCAATAAAATATATCCTAATTATTTATAACAGAAATAAACAATATTAATAATATTATGTACGATATTAATAATATTCTTAATATTATCTGTAATTATTATTGTGTAATGAATATCAATAAAATATATCCTAATTATTATTTAAAACAGAAATAAACACTATTAATAATAATTATTATGTACGATGAATTGTATATTTTATTTACTCCTTAATACACACCGTCATTAGAACCCTCATATTTTCAAGAGAACGTCTCAAATTTGCGCACCATCATTAAAAAAGGAGTATTTACAACATCAATAATTAAATCTTGCACAGCTGTATTTGACATTCGAATGGGTTTAAACAAATTTGCATACGCGGATCCCTTACAGCCTATATTCAGACAATATATTATTAATCTTTAATTTACTTTATTAGCGCTTTCCCCTATCGTAGACTCCCCCGCCCTAGGGAACACGGAGAACGAATATTTAAATTTGAATGACCCCCTTCAGGTTACCTTTTTAAAAATACGAACATGCCTTGCTTTGATGTGTCATAAACCTATTCCAATTTTTTGTCACGAGCACCTTCGGCGTGGTACTTTGCTATGTAATGAGATAAATTAGGGAGCGTTATTAACAACTTGAAAGCTTCACTCAAAAATAAGGCAATTTTGTTTTAAGAGCGCTTATTCAATTTAACGCAAGTCAAAATCTCCGCGATCTATTACGATAGATCGCGGCTTGCGCTATCCTTTTACTATGAAAAGCATAGGTCCACAGGAGAGCGCCGAGCAACATGTCCTCTCTCTGGGAAGGCTCGCTGCCGACTGATTTTAATCGGGTCGCGCGCTGTGTTTTATAGTACTTTAAAAAAAATTGTAGAAAAATAATAGAGGTACCTTAGTTGATTTTTTAAATTTAATCTTATAAGTAAGACGTTCTTTTATTGCAATATGTATAAATTATATTCAACTAAGTCAAATATCTTGGTGAAAATAATCATTTTGTCGACTATAATTTCTAAAAAAATTCACATTGTTCGGATTTTAATTTCGTAAGTTAGGAGTCCAAAATAAAAAAATCTTTTAACTAACTATTTTAATAAGGATTTTTGCAGTTTGTTAAAAAAAATGTGTGTTAGATCTGTCAGCAATTTCAGATATTTTTAGCTTCGAAATTGACACTAAAAGTGAAATCAAGTAATCATCGGCTCAGTTATCTTGATGGTATTCACAAATACTGTATTAATTGAAAAAAACTCTTAACTAACTATATAAACAATAAAATTTCCTAAAATTATTAGTAATTCATATGTTTGTAAGATAAGTGGTTGATGGACAATCTGGTTTGAAAAATCACATATTTGAGCCAAACAGCGCACGGACCGCGTACACGGCCTTAAGAAAACTGAGAAAAACAGTTTATAAATATTTAGGGGCCAACAATGAGTAGGTAAATTTATGAATAACTGCAGTTATGACAACAGATTTCGGGGCTATTCAGATATAATAATAAGAATTTATTAACATTAATTATCATAAAATTCCTTTTTTATCTCTCACAAGGAACCTACTCGAAATCCCAGATAGAAAATAAAATAAAACATCCAGATACAAAATGGCTGTTTCGAATCAGGACCTATTGCTTATAAATAATTTAAGGATACATCTAATATCGACGGAAACAAAACAGTAACGTTGTTTTCAAATGAAAATATCCCGGGGGTAATGAGCTAACTGTATGCAATTTAAAAAGCTCGTACAAATGAGGTGAAGCTGCCAAAAAGATAGAAAGAGATTTCGGGATTAAGAATGAATAGTCAGACATGTACTTACTGCTAACTGCTTGCATGTAGATTGTTCTGGAATTTTAACGCTGCACGCCTTTGTACGTAATTTTGTTAGTACTTTTTCGGGTGAGAATTACGAGGAAGATGAACGAGGAGTTTTGGCTTCGGCATAGATATTTTGACATACGTAGTTATGACGTGTATACAACTCATTTCTCTGGATTGTTCTCGAACTTTGCATTTAAGGTTTCTTCTATTTGACTGAAGGCTGGTGTTTTTGTCAATTACATATTTACATACCAATCTTTTATTATATTTTAGTGACAGTATAACATGCCAAAAATCTCTTTATTTTATGTATTACTCCAAGTCACTCAATTTAAATATTCAGGTGAAATCTGTTGTTCCCTCTCAGGGCAACTCATTTTTCCTCCTGGCCCATACAAAATGAGTTCCATAAAATTCTCCCTACCTATTTTTAATTCAATCAAGTCAAAATCTTAACATTACAAGGATAAATTGGTTCAAAGTGGATAGTTGTACCATAAAAGTTTGCAATGACAACAGGAAATCAGGCGTCTAATTCCACAGTGGGAGTTCAAAGGGCGTCTCATTAAGTGGCAGCCAAAGAAACGTTTGGGCTCTAATCAGCTGGCGGCGATTAAGACGTACAAACTTGGGCCCGCTAAGACAACAGACGGTTTGGATGAAGGAAACAATTGAGGTGGTATTTTTCAAGAAAAAAACATTGCCAAAAAACAATTCTTTATAAGTAGATAAGTCTATGACATACTGCTTGCACTGTTGGAATTCACCTTTTCTATTCACTTGTTGTAACAAATTTTAAAAAGTGATAGTTCTCGATTATGTTCAACAATAAATTGCATATAAACTAAGAAGAAAATTAAAAATTATTCCTCAATATTTATCAGCACTTACTAACAATAAGATCAAAAGCTACTAACTCATCAACAAGTGAAAACAACACTAAGTTCTGAACGTCTAGCGAGTACATATAGTTTAATCGAGAGCATGAAACTATAAAACCTGCAACTCCAGTATCATAAAATGCCGGATCCATACCTGATTACTTAATCCACGTATCCTCTTATTTACCGAAAACTTTTACGTCGTGCCTAATTTATTTTCTGGCTAAATCTTACTCGCGGCTCCGCACGCGATCTCAGTCAAACGTCGGCTTTTGATAACAGCATTATAACAAATGGGTAGCGTATTTTATCCAACCTTCCTAAATCAGCCTTTACGTGCCTATTAGATAAGCTTATGAACCTATATTTTTTGAAAAAGAACTATTATAGAGTAATTTATGGTGGCGACACGTCCTGACTTAGCTTGTTATTGATAAAATTATATCGCAAAGCTATTTAGCTGGGCTATGAAGTAGCTAACGTTAAAGCGCTTTGCTAAGTATAAAATTTAACGTAAATTTTCTTATATTGAGCGAATGAATTTCGTATGATGACGACAATACTATAAAGTTTATGCTCCGCCATCTAGAATAATATTATGTGTTTAAATAGTGAATTTTAATATAAAGTACCAGATTTGTTTAGAGGATTTGTTGAAAGGTTATAAGTTTCATATAATATTAGCGATAACATTATTATATTTTAAAGTATTTGAATATTCAAACAATAACGATCTGATGTTTCAACGAATAAGCTTTGTCTTGTGACTACTCTGATTTTTCTCTACAAGCGATAAATGTTATTCGACATTTTGTCATTATGCTCTTAATAAACGTCTTTCATCAAGATCAGATGAAAAAATTAAAACAAGCAAAAAATTGCAATCCCATAGCATAGAGTTAATTGAAGTTGTTTTGTACAAAAACCCCAACAAATGCTCACTATTATCTCAAACCAAGCATTCATTGTCAAAATAAATTTCAACTACGAAACGGTACTCAAAGTTCAGCCCGTTCAATAACAATTAATATTAGCGTTCAATTGAATTTTCCAAGTGCAATAAAATTTACCGATGGAGCGAACCATTTAAATTAGGCCCGATAACTTGAACTGAAAAGGATTTAACCAGGAGTGTACCAATTAGTTTGCTGTTATTTTTCCATTCCGTCCGACGCCGCGGAAATTGGGTCGATCAAAATCGATCATTCGTATTTGCGATACAGACATTTACTTCGCTGATTATTTATTTACATTGCTTAAACGGCTTTGCTAATCTATATTATAATATGATGCAATGATAATATATTATTTTCGAAAGTATTTAAGAATGCTGTCGATGTGTAAAGATGGTATTGAGTCTTGTTTTCGTATTCCAATGTTATTAATAGATTTAAAATAAGATTTGGATTAAAATTTTCAAACTCAAACATATAACACATAAATCTTTTACCGATTGCACAACACGTATAACTATTGCTGATTAAAATAACAAATTAACTTCAACAATTTTAATTAATGAAACAAATACACATATAGTATTAACAAATGAGTTCGAACGCTCCCCCACTAGGATATACTCTAAAACGTCACTGAGTCTAATTCACATTTCTAAAGCGACCCCTACTTTATCCTTTGATGAAGGATAAACTGAAATGATTGATTAGCTCGAAGTAATTGTTCAAATGTTTGTTCCAATCATTCTGCCTGAGACAATGGCTTTGAAAAGGCTATCTCAATTTGCTTTGCGACTTGGAAACTCTGAAAATAATTGTAATTAAGCTTCGGAAATAACTGCTAGTGTTTTCCTTTAATTTACTTCATAATTGGTTCATTATTAAGAGGCGGAACTAACACTTTTAGGAACTGGAAACTGTGCTCGTGTATAGAACGTAAAAAGGTGTCAAGTTTGTTATCGTGATATTAAATTTAATTATATGTAAAGAACTACTTGGAGCGAAACATTAAATTTTTCAAACACGTAATATTTATTATTATATAACATAGAGATAAATTATTAAGTATGTTTAATGTGTGTTATGTTTGAACAATAAATTGAATACCACTTTACAAATAACAAGCAACTTTATAACACGTATTCAAAAACATATCAATTATTGTGGTCTTTCTTTTATTCATAAACAAGTGCGACAAACCTTTTATAATTTAGCTGTAGCAAAACACTTAAATATTTTTCAAACCATAATAAAGTTGTATCAACAATAAAACTGTAAACAGTGTTTCATGTTTATAAATTTTCCCTTAATTATAAACGAAATTTTTTATCACTAATATGGCGTGATAAGTGCCTTATTCACTTATCTTGGGTAATTAAATCAACCTTCATAAATTATTCATGTTTTTTTTTGAGTCAAAGAAATGTTTGATTAAGCTCACGGATGCTTTTACTAGTGCCAAAGTTTGAATATAAAATTGGGATCAATATTGGACGTCTTCGAACCTTTGAATTAAAATAATTGACAGCCACTTACTAGATTTAATATTATGATTTAATTTTTTAATTTATTTAAGAATATTTTGAAAATGTTTTTGTTATGTAATAATGTTTTTGAAGTGAAACTTCTTTATCGGGGTTGGACAATAATTTAGTGTAACATTTTTGCGTTACGCTGTAGGCGTGACATTTTTGCGTTATGCCGTAGGCGTGACATTTTTGCGTTACGCCGTAGGCGTGACATTTTTGCGTTACGCCGTAGGCGTGACATTTTTGCGTTACGCGCCAACTTTTTCTTATCCCTAAGTTTCACTTCTTACGTGTGTACTCTAGTACATGCACACATTTATTATTTTAATTCTTTATAATCATCTGAACAATACTTACTTCTAATTTCAAGTGAGTACATACTTTTAAATAACATCGTCGTTTTTATACAACTATAACTGTTATGACAGAAACGTGAAGTATAATAACAAAATATCCTACCCACGAATTCTACGCATTTCTGCACTATAATACCAATGATATAGGAGGTATAATACTATCTATACATATAACCATAGAATCATACATTTGACACATAACCTATACAGCCGTTTCTCACCCAAAAAACGCCTGACACAAATAAGAATATAACTAGGTTAAAAGGACAAAAACGGCTCCTTCAAAAGTTTTTATATGCCACGCTTGGATGAACAATAAAGTAATGAATGAGTTGACCGTCGGCGTCACTCCGGCGACAGCTATGACACCCTTATCTGAGGACACACGCTATGTATACCTCATAATGAATTTATCGAGAAAGGTGTTAAATATGCGTGTTTTGTATATAGTACGAAGATACAAAGAAATGCATTGTGTTTGGGCTTTAAGGTCTAAAAAGGAATGTAGGTTATAAAATCTTTCATAATCATTCACATCATATTTTCATCATCAGATTATGTATTTTTGAATGTGGGAGTCAGGACCGTTTTCATTATCCTTCTCAGTATGAATGAGTTCTAGCATGTGTAATGTGTATGTATTTCGTACCTATGACCTTTTTGTAATAAATGTAGACATCAAAATAGATTATAAAATTGTTTATCTGTATACACACGCGATGTTTGTGCCCTCACTACGTAACGTATTTACCCTAAGTTGAGTTGTGTGTATTTCATATAATCTTTGGAGTATCTAAATGCAAGATATTTAGTAGTTGCATGTTGTATGCTACGTTTAGGGCAGTGAACATTTATGAAATTGAAGTGTTAATAGATAATAATATTCTAGGATATTTATATTAACTATTTTAGTCGTTCATTGATTGTTATTTGATTTGTAGATTGTAGAGTAATTAATTTTCGATTTATAAAAATAAAATGTTAATTTAGAAATGTATATATAATAAAAATAATCATATTATGTAACTGGTAGATAGTATGTTGTGATTATAATTTAAAAAAAAAATTATTATTGCTAAATTGTTCTTAGACTTTGATAGTAGGTACCAACCTTCGTAGCAGCAACTCCTAACCCCGTACCCGCGGTGAAAAATAATTTTATTATTACTAAATTGTTCTTAGACTTTGATAGTAACTTCGTAGCAGCAGCGTACTCCTACGGGTACGAATAATTTCAAAAGAAATAAAATTATTTTTATATGCATTTCTTAATATTACATCTTGCATTAAGGCAGGTACTATAAACGCACACAAACTTGAATTTCGGGTTTTACTTAATATTTATAGCTGAAACTGAGTCCTTTCTGTCGTCATTTCAAGATGAAATAGGTAATTTTCTTAAAGTGCTTCCTCCATAAATTTGCTTTATTCTCTGCTGTGAAGGTATTTCTGTTGAGTTATAAAAATGTAAAAGTAGAGATGTCGCTCCCGTAATTTAATAACAGTATGCTGAAAACATCGCAAAATATTATGCATAATAATTTTCTATGGCTCCATCATACTTTTCCTGTCTTAGCTACATTGCAATTGAACTTGTATATTTCGAGTAAGTACGGAATTTCGAGAACATTACACGTTATTAAAAAACAGAATATTCATTCCTAAAAAATTGTATTTAACATAATATTATAGTGTCTAATGTTCAACAGCCTAGAAGGAATGATCTGTAAACATTGTTAAGAAAATTGCGATAAGACGACGTTAATAAATAATAGAATATTAAGGAAAAATAAAATTATATACCATGTATAATGAAAACGTTTTACGTTGTAGCCTAATTTTGATACATTTTTATTTTTTATTTTATTGCAAATACAAGTTGGGGAAGAACAAGAAACTCAAAGAAATCTTGGAAATTTATGATCGTTATTTACATCTTCTATCAATAGTTACTAGATATTAATTTAAACCAAGATGATTTTTAAGATATTATAAGACTTAGGCAAAATTTCGGCGTTTTATTTAAATCCAAATCATTTTATGTAAAACAATAAACGTTTTACTCTACACAAAATTAAAGAATTGACAACCAAATTAAATTGAATACATAATGAAATACTAAATACTAACAATTCACGAACCGGCCAAGTACCAAACGAAAAACTAAAAAGGTGAATGACCCCTTACTGAAGTGGCCTTGTAAGTAAAGTTGGCATTAAGTCCAGGAACAATAAACTGCCGCCTGTTATCAACTTGATTTAAACGACTACTGCGACTAAAATATTAAGCTTGAGTTGGAACAGTGGGAAATATGCTTCGTAAGTTAAAAGTTTGTTTCTTTTATTTGAAAATAGATTAAGGAGTGCTTCATTATGGAATAAAAGTGAAGTTTACAAGTAACAGTATAAGAATATAAGGACGGACGAATAAAATTTAAGAAATAATAAATTTCTAAATATATATTATTATACCAATATTTTTAGCTTAAATATGGGCAATTTATTAAAGGAAAGAAAGCTTTAATAAAAAATTTCCCCCATTAGTTCCCCGCGGTTTCACCCGCATTGCTCCGCTCCTATTGGTCTTAGCGTGATGATATATAGCTTATAGCCTTCCTCAATAAATGGGCTATCTAACACCGAAATAATTTTTCAAATCGGACCAGTAGTTCCCGAGATTAGCGCGTTCAAACAAACAAACAAACAATCAAACAAACTCTTCAGCTTTATGATATTAGTATAGATTTAATTAATTAATACATTAAGAAGAACTTACATTGCAGAATTAATTTTCTTTTTATTCCTTCAAATCGCCACTTAATATACACTTTATAATAAACACGTTTTTATCACACCCTGTGCATTACCATTGTCAAGTCATAATCTAGTTTATACCATTGTTTTTTAATGGTATTGCATTAACCCCATTAATCCCCATGGCTCTGACTTATCTATTCGGTTTATGGTCACCGAGCCCAGTAAATAACCTCCGAGTATAGTGTAAGTTTACGTGTGACATGGAAAGGACTAACATGTTTTGCTGTAAGGTTTCCTGTTTTTTACGGTATATAGGGTGCTTGATTATGTAACGTAGATTTGTTATAAGGTATCAATTTATTATAAGTTAATATATCTATAATAAAATCTTCATCACCAGCTCTTCAAGAACGGGCATTAATTAATGTAATTTGTTGGCTTGTTAGAAAAAAAAATTTGTAGGACATGGCTTTAACATCATGATAATTAAGTCGTGATATTTTGTATGAAAACTGAATTAAATACTTTTGACCATCTTTAGGACGCAACATCGCAATTTAGATTTAAATTTAATGCACCAGAGAAATCACAGCATCTTCAATATCAAACGTATTCCTAATATTGGTTATAACACAATTTTATAACATAACATAATCAGCTAACAGTCCAAATAAACCAATTCGAGTTAAAGCATAGAAGACCAATTGGGTCACAAGTCACAACCATGTCACAACATACTTTTAATTAAACATAGTGTAAACAATACTTATAACCGAGTCTGCGCGTACAAATTAGATGAACGTAAAATGAATATTACAGACTTTATCTCCTTCTATATGGGAAAGTAGACGCTATTTGGTTATCGCATTTTATGATTCTATTCCTTGATTGGATCCGTCGCTGTCTGTCCGTGCTTTATGACTGTATTAGATAATGCTTTATTGACTGTCACTTTGATATAACCGTATTTAGGTTTATGGTTTAATAAAGATAAACAAATATAAAGGCAATCCTAAAGAGAATAGTAGGAACTTTGATTGTTAAATCGATAAAGTCAGGTGTTAATCATCACATCTCACTAAAGTGTCAATATTAGAAAATTGTAGCAAAAAGTACCTCTTTAAATAAAAATGCGTCTGTCAAATAAAAAAAATGAAACCTGGATTCTATAAAACTAATATAGGTAACTAAAGCTTAAATTCTAAATTTCCATTTTTTGTTTTTGATTTGTATATTTCGTAACTACGTGATGGAGGATTATTAAAAAGTGTGTTCATAATTTTCGTTATTATTTAAAAAACGCATCACACAAATGTCTATGCCGAAGTAACACAATGCAAGTGCATTTGCTTGTGCATAATCTAAGTGGTATTTATCCCGCCTAAGCCTTTTGAATTTGAGCAACCAAAGGCAGATATGAACAAACTGAACGAATGAACATGCTTAGGAACTAATCTACACATTATTAAAGAATTATAATTTATCGTAGAATGTTTTTAAAATGAATGTATATTACCTAGTTACCTACTACTACCATCAGTTTACGTTTTCTATTAATTTATGTCACAGAATACTAAATCAATACTGTTACCTATATCAAGGAAAATAATAAAAGATAAATACCTATTACATTTGAATGCTGTTACTATGACAAATATTTTTATTTTCACATATTATAGAAATCAAATAAATACGTCTAACGAACCTATATTTAGTTGTAAATGTGTTGCTAAGCTATAAAATATTATTACACGATCAAAATGTACGGTCTGAGAAAAAAGGACAGGAAAGAATAATAATTGTCTGAATTTTAGATATATAATAAAATGTATTGATAAACTGCTTTTCGAACCGGTGCAGGTAGTATAATATGTTAAAACTACATATGTTTTGACGATAAAAAGTGCTTCTAGAAGTTTAATTGAATAAATAAATATCTTACCACTTCTTGTATTACCTTCGTCTTTTGTATAGCACATCAGATCAGCCATGCAGACATAAGCTCGTATAACTGAGTTAGTCGTATACGCATTTATATAAAGTTATATATACCCACGTCGTCTCGTTACTGACCTGCACTTGACATGTCTACCTAATAGGTAACGTCGCAGTTGATAGCATGAACACATTTAATCAAAATAGTCTACCATTCACATATTCTAACAGCATTTTCTTCAATCGAAATAGTCTACCATGTGTGGTAATTTGCTATCTTGATTTTTTTGCCAACTGTACACACGTTCCACTTATCTTTAACTGAAATAATAAGAAAATCTAAATCGTTGAGATATTATCATGATAATATGATAGTTCCATATACTTAAGATTTGAAGGATTTTTTATTCAATTACATCAGACATTTATTTTGTTAAGAAGGGATATAATAATTCTTAATATCTTCACGACATAGTATAAAACAAAGTCGCTTTCTCTGTCCCTATATCCCTATGTATGCTTAAAACTATGCAACGGATTTTGATTCGGCATTTTTAAATAAATAGAGTGGTTCTCGAAGAATAGTATATTATAATTTATTAGGTTGTCGGGTTGGCGGGTGTAGCCGCGGGCGGAAAGCTAGTTTAACTATAAAATATTGTAATATTTACATTACTGAACGAACATAATACAACGAACACATGAACGAACTTTAAGAAATCAAACATTGCAGAATAAAACATTACTATAATTACACATTAAAACCATGATTAAAATAAACATTTTGGCAACTCAGTACAAAGCTATCGACGTAAATTGGAAGCTATAATATCACGAAACTGGTAAACAATGAAATCCATTTAACGGTTACAATACACATATTTAAAACGTAATTGGAAGACTCGACCTTTTTGTTTCAGATTCCAAATTGGATATATATGAAAGATCATCTCCTGTTAATAACAGGATTCTGGTTATAGTATAATGTAAATGAGATTTAAAATTAATTTAGTATGTGAGGTGTTGACTATTTATTTCATTATTCGTATTAAAATTATATATTGTGAGCGGGCATCCGAGCTAACCTGATGGTAAGTGAACAATGCAGGAAGGGGCTTTCATCAAAAATGTGAAAAAGAGCTTCAAAGTTTGTTCTAATTATTATACTGTAGGTAAAAATATTAACTCTGTAAATTTATAAAACCTTATAATTTATACTATCCGTAATATGCACTTAAATTATACATTTAACACAAAAACAAACAATAACAGACCATTCGTTCAAACACAAATTAGGTTAAAGGGTAATGGTGAAAGAAATTGGCGCCAAACTTTTAATAAAGCAGGTCCCACGCCACAATTAACGTCAAAACATTTCAAGTTGTGTTAAAAAGCACAGATATTCAAATTAGGTCCTCATTACAATAGTGGTTCATGCTAATGAATTGTTCGAACGTTTCAAACTTTCTTACACTTAGAATAGCATTGTGTTATGCGAAAATTCGAAGTAGTTAGGTTTTTCAAATGGTTATGAAGTGCGCGTTGTTTCAAAGATAGGTTCGCTAGCTAAGTTTTAATTCGTGCTCGTTTTACTGAGTACTATTTCTAGCTAGTTTTCTTCAATGCAGGGCGCGATGGTACTATTTTGTGTTATATAATTGTAATATTATGTAAGCTAGTATATTGCATTTAAAATATTTATTAATTACGATGTCTAAAATTTAAAAATACGCAATATACATTTTATAAGAAATTAGACTGAAGATACATTTTTTGTGAAAAAAAGGCAACGCAACTTTTGCTTAGTAGCAATATATTCAACGTATTTATAAACTCAAATCAATATTTTAATTTAAAAATATGTATCAAACAAACAGTCAAATAAACTGTCATATAGATAACAAATTAAATTCTGTAATCAGATTTCAATTAGCAATTTGTCATTAGCAAAGATAAAAAAAAAATATCTTCAGCCAAAAAAAAAAATGAATGAATAGTTATTATGGAAATTCAAAAATAGCTCCAGCTTTTGGTCTCTTGGCTTGATAATATGTATTTTAATTTAAATGCAACATTCCTTTTGCATAAAATACACGCCCCTTGAAACTATGATATTCAGAAATAGCAGAGCAAATTTCGTACTGAAATAAAATAACTAGTTTGGACAAGATGAAAATGGAAATATAAGGATTCGTTATTAGAGCCAAATTTTCTTCCTTGTTCCCATTTGTATAATATGTTTCCTACATTTTTACAACATGACGTCCTATTATTTTATTAACCCTTAGCAGGTATCGTGGGTCAAATTTGACCCAGAAGCGCACATTTTCGGTTATAATTCCTTAATTATTTATGCAACGACTGTGCGCTTCTAGGTATTCTCAGTGCGTCGCTAGCTGCAGCGGGGGGTGGATGTGCAGCACCGTGACTATCTTAGGAGCGGAGGTATGTAGCTTTCTGGGTCACGTTCGACCCACGACACCAAATAAGTAACTTTTTTCACTGAGTGTAATTACTTACTTTTTTGTTTTATTGTTTATTTGTACTACATTGGAGGGCTTTTTGAATAACAGACAAATCGAGGAGTTGATGGACGACTTAAGTGATGATTTGGAATTGAAAAATGAAAGAATACCAAATGTAAACCAACTTTGTGACGACGAAATCATCAGCGATCGAGACAATCCCTAATCTGTTAGTTGCTCAGAAGACAGTGTATTTGGAGTAAGTTCTGACGACAGTGAAAACGAAGAGGAGATACGAGAATAATAGAAAATATACGTGGAACGAAAATACGAGAGATGAGAGTGAAGAAGATGAGGATGATATTTGATGGTAGAAGTCATTTTGGTTTTGGTTGTCATTTTTTTTATTTTATGCTGATTTCAGAAGCAATTTATTTTTTTGTTATAATAAAGATATGAGAAGTGCCATAAATATATTTTAGTTAAAGTTTTTCTAACATTTCTATTTTTTTTTTATATTTTAAGTTCACACTAACCAAAAAGTGCCATAAAATAAGGTTAATTACAAATCCGTGTAAAACATGATATTTTTTATATATTCTAAAATTAAATAAAGTTAATTTTGTAAAAAAATATTTTTTTTATTTCTTATCTAACCATATTTTATACAAATAATAAAAAATCTGCGTTCTACAACAGATTGTTTGGTATGGGTAGAATTTGACCCACGATACCAGTAGTGTTGCCAAAAAAGGCGATACCAGCTAAGGGTTAAACAGACTTAAAGGATAAAGGACCAAGCTTATTTAAAAACTCCATTTTTTATAATATGATTAACGGCAGTAAATTTGGTCATGTACAATTTAAATATTGGTAGTATACATTAAATAATTATATTTTACAAAATTTAATTATTATAGGTAATTTATAAACCACATTATATTTTATTTGCGTCTGCTCTATTGCCTCCTCTCACATAAAAAGTTATCTATTTCTCAAATATATTCCAAATGATATAGAGTAAATTAAAAATAATTAACTAATCGTCAATTTGTCTGCTTGTATTGGATTTACACTAATCTGATGAATTAAAATTAATGAAATTTGTCGTATGCTATAGCGATGGTATACTTGTTTGATATTAAATACCTGTGGTTTTCATACAAACTGGAAATTATTTATCTAAAGTGAAATTCAATCATTCAAAAAAGACACAATAAGTATCAATGATATATATTTACACCTCTTATGAAACTATTAAATTCCTAAACTGCTTCATTCATTGATTTTATAATATATGTACTAGCTTTCCACCCGGGGCATCGCTCGCGCAGTCAAAGAAAAACCCGCATAGTTCCCTTTCCCGTGGAATTTCCGGTATAAAACCTATCCTACGTCCCGGAGTAAAAAATAGCCTATGTCCTTTCTCGGGTATCAAAATATCCCTATACCAAATTTCATGCAAATTGGTTCAATAGGCAAGGCGTGATTAAGTAGCAGACAGACAGACAGAGTTACTTTCACATTTATAATATTAGTATGGATTTCTTATTAAGTGAAAATCGGAAGTGTGTAACATCTACGTCAAAACGCCTTTAAATTATTTCGGACTTCATAGGTACCACATTTCAACTCAATCCATTCAGTAATTTTGCGTAATAGAGACATCTATCTTAACATTCATACAAACGTAAATACTATTCATATAGATTGAATAGTACTTTACATGTACCTATATAACAAGTTACATTTTTCACAAACCTTTCAACGTAAAATTCTTCAAACCAGTTTCAACTTCAAAATTCAAACAACATACAAACCAGTAATTATTTCTATGCATTTGCAATTCCACATGTATACAAGTTTCATACAAAACGCCAACAAGGTCCTTGCCCTAATGTAGCCATTGGTTCTAGCGGAATGCATAAAAACAGAAACATTTGAATACTGCTTTAAATCGCATTGTTTAAAGCCGTGTACACAACGTGACGGTTATCAACGTCACTTAGCATATCGCTACTTTTTGTATCCTAGGCGACCGTGTACACGCGCCCTAAAAAGCTGCCTATTCATGGATTGTTGGGTGTGTCAATCGGTATTGTAATTAGCGTGAATAACAGCTGTCTCTAATGTCCGCAGTTTAATCAGTTGTCAATATTATCTATAGATACAACGTTACAGTATAGATTATGCGGACATCGCATTTATTTGACTAGATTAATATCACAACTTTATTTTGATTTCTTTCTTACAAGTCACAAATAATATTTTTCAACGAATATTTATATCTGCATAATTTAACTGACCGTAAATCCAATCAACAATTAAATGATAATTCGTTGAACAATCGTTAATACGTCGTCAAACTCAAAGATTTATAATTATTCAATTAGAATGAATGAATGAATGAATGAATGAATGAATGAATGAATGAATACTCTTTATTGTACATACACAGAAATACAGTTTGTTACAAGGTTGAGATAACTTATGATATAAGACAAACTTAAAATATAAGTATAATATATATGTACAAAGAGCGGCTTTATCGCTCGTGAGCGATTTCTTCCAAGCAACTCTATGTAGACAGATATAGTGAGCAAGAATTAAAGAGTAGAGTAAGAAGAGGAAAGAGGAAACATAGAAAAGTATTTTACATATAGAAGGAAACATAAGTGGATACATAATAGTACAAGAATAAAAATTATATAAACGAGTACTTAAATTTATACAGCTTTTAAGGATTTGTTACTGATTGAACGAAGGTAGTAGTTTTTTAATTGATTTTTAAATGAATGAAGGGTCTGTGCTTTCCTTATTATGACTGATAAGGAGTTCCACAATCGGATTGCCTGAACGGTAAAGGACGAATGGAAGAAATTGGAAGAGTGGGAAGGAATATTTAGCGTAAGATTTTCAGCAGATCGTAAGTTCGAATTCCTAGTGCCAAGGAATTCAAAATTTACTTATTAGACTTCTTCTGGACGCACTTTTGAATCGTCATAACATATTTTTAACAATTACCACCGATTCGGGAAGCAGTATCTATGAAGAAGAATCGGCCAGAAACACCATTGTCCAAATTTTTCTAATGAAAATTAACACATAAATAAAAATAGTCCTACCATTTATGGCCGCCAGAACATTTTATTCCGTGACTCCTAGCTTAGCTACTTACCCGGGAATGTCATTTAAAACATTTTGGTATTCTTGCAAAATATTGTTTAATTTACATCAAATGAATGTTCCCAGAATATGATTCATGCACTCTATTTGATATACATAATACGAGTCACGAAAGGCCTATTACAATGATAACAGAATATTATAATGTCTTTATTAAACATATTACAGTCGATTCTATAACTCTTCTTTCTCTGTTACAGCCTTGTTACAGCTATCAAACTGTGAATCAAAACAATATATCTTGGGAGTTTTTAAAATAAGTTCATTTCTCTTTCACTTGTTTAGTAGGTATATTTTTCGATCCAACAAATTTGTATGATAAATATTTTCTTGCTTTACATGAGAATATTACATTAGTATATTTCTTCTCTATTCTGTGTCACTTCTTATTTCTTTATGTAATAGATGCTTTATAAAGTTAATGAAGCTGTAAAACTACGTATGTATTAGGTATGTAATTGGTTTTCAATTTATGTATCGTTAACTACTTCACTTATGTTATAGAACTTTTTATAATCAATTCATATAATCACTTTTAAAACTAATGTTATTAAGGTAAACTACTAAACGTGGACCTTATAATATAGTCTCTAATAAGCCTTCATAATCAGTAGTAAATACGTTGCAGTAGACTGGGGTGTGGGATACAGTTAGGATTAAAGGATAGAAGAGGATCGCTCAGAGATATCTCTCCCCTCGTCTAACTAATGACCTACCTGATACTATTAGTACTATGACAATCATTATAATATGATATGGATGATATAATGATTTTATAAGAGCATATAATATATAATATTACTAGAATATCCATATTACAGATTTATTAGCTTTCCGCCCGCGGCTTGGACCGCTTTGTCTTAAACATAATAAATTATAAACACTTCAGCCTATCTCGAGAAGCTCTATCTCTATCTAAAAAAAAAACACATCAAAATCCGTTGCATAGTTTTAAATATTTCAGCATACAGACACACATACGGGGGAGAGCGACATTGTTTAATACTATGTAGTGATGATATTTATTTTTAACGTAAAAGTAGAATTTTTAGAAATAAAAATAAAATGCTAGTAATTTAATATCGATAATTTATAATTGACAGTTAAATTGATTCTGTACATTTAATTGAGTTTTTTTCTGAAAGTCGAACTCACATGGTATAATAAAAAGGTCGAGCAAATCAACACCTTGGATTGTAGCAAATGAATGTTGAACCAATTAAAAGAAATTAGGTTAATATGTGTTGGTTTTGGATAAGCCTGAACTAGAGTTCCGCTTGAAATTTAAACACGCTGTTTATTTTGTTTGTTTTTAATAATTATAAGTATTCCATGTTTAGTTATTTTTAATCGAGTTTCGAGAAATATTTAATGAAATTTTTTTCAGTGTACAATTGCAGTTTTTGTCACATATAAAAAGATAAATAAGCCCGATACATGGAACTATTGATTTATTTATTTTTTTATAATACTTTATTGTAAAAAAAATGTAGGAAATCTAGTACAATTTAATAGGTTAACTATTTATTTAAATTTATTATGTTTAATTTTTAACAACTGCAGCTCTCAGATTATAAAACAAAAAGTTGCTAGTAATCATCACTGTATAGATACATAATATACAATCTCATCCGACTATATACCTGTAACCATAATAAAGATTACATGTCAACTTAATAAATGGTATATAAAAAGAAAAAAATAATAAAATCACTATAAATATACCTCTCAAAATACCCTGAACTAATTCTAAACATCCCTACATCACACTGCAACCACCTTAATCGCTTTACCTTACCGAAAAGTGTACGGAACCAGCCAATATAAAATCGTTTCGCGCCAAATAAAACGCTTTCTTTCCGTGCCAGTTGTTTCGAGCTTATCAGATGGCATTAATCACAATTTCCACCCCCAATTAAAAACGCTACAGTCGACGTTGCACGTTAAGAAAAACCTTTATTTTCACATTTACAACGGATTGCATTTACTTTCATGTTTGACAAAGGTTTTATAACTGCTGTAAAACGCATTGCAGTTCGAAACTGCGATAGTTTTAACTGAAACTTTATCTTTGGCCACACGCAAGCTATGTTTTGAGTTCTTAAAATGCCGCAACTCTGAAACAAACATGTTTGCTCATGTTTTCTGTGATGTGGTTTCGTGTGCTTTATCATAATTATTATAATAAATAATTGGTGAGGTTTCATTTGTTCTTGAATGCCACGGCTTAACATTTTAACAGCGACAAAAGAAAATGTGATATAGAATAATGGGACAAGACACTGCAGTCAGCTCACTAACTTTTTAACTTTTTAGTAAGTGACACCATCCAAATTAATCCACCATTACTACAATAAGCTTGTGAAAAGTACTATTTTCATTAATTTTAATGATGAAAGATTTACTGTAGTAATCTAGTATTGCTGATTGCACAAAGTCCTTTCTAAAACGATTAAGAAATCTGAAATATAAAAGCGCATATAAAAAGCACCATTAAACAATACAAATACTTTCGCATGCCGCGCAATTGTTTCACAAATATTGAAATTTGTTCGACTATTGTACGGAAAGTCGTGCAGTGATAGACGTCCGCTGTTACGAAGACACACAAAGAGTAGTAGTACGGGAGCTAGCAACGTTTAAAAAAAAGTCATTTTAGTATAGTTGGGTTTTTGATATACTGTTCCTCTTGCTATTTCGGTTAGAGTCCGGGCTGTCTGGCTGGCCGCAGTGGTTGCGTTTATTAGTGCGCATCTTATCTGCACAGGAAAATATCCTTAATTTAAAGTCATTTTTTAACGCGTAATTTTTAATCTTTTGCCTTTAGATAGATCCATCAGACATAATTTTTTTATTGCAAGACGTTTTTTTCGTTGTAAAATAGGTGCCATACGCAATTTTTATTACAAAATAACTAAAATGTCATCGAAATAAGTAAAATTACATCAACATGACTCCGATTAAAAGGTAAGTAATAACTTTATTATTTATATTATATTATCCTTTTTTAATACTTATATTGAATAATTAGTAAACTAATATTTTTAATAGATGGTTTCATATTTATTACACTTTTGGGTATAAATATGAATTTGATGATATTTGTATTTTCTAGTGTTTGATTTTACGCGAGTACATACATTTTGAAATTAAAGACTTGGGAAAATAATACAATGAATAAATCGCGTTTAAAATCCGTTAAAAAGTCTTTAATTTCTTGATGATATTTGGTTTTTATCAAGTTTACATTAACGTCCTATTTGAGGTTCGTTGGGAAAAGGAGGCGATATGGTAGATTGTTGCAAAAAAACTGTAAATAGTAAAATGAATATTATATATAGTATAAGTAACACAGTGATTACTTATCCTTCACTGGGACTCATGTTGATGGAATTTCAGTTACTTCGATGATATTTTAATTATTTTGAAATAAAATTTGCGTCTGGCACCTATTTAACAACGAAAAAAACGTCTTGCAATAAAAAATGTATGTCTAATGGATCTATCTAAAGGCAAAATATTAAAAATTACGCGTTAAAAAATGACTTTAAATTAAGGATATTTTCCTGTGCAGATAAGATGCGCACTAATAAACGCAACCACTGCGACCAGCCAGACAGCCCGGACTATAACCGAAATAGCAAGAGGAACAGCATATCAAAGAACCAACTATACTAAAATGCTCACTTGTCAACGTTGCTACCTCCTATACGATAGAAAAATAAACAGACGAGCGTTCTTTATAAGGAAAACTTAGCGAAGTTTGTTTAAGTATTTTTAAACGTTACGTATCGTAGAATCAACATGAGAGTTATGAAGAGCTCTTATTAAAATGCACTCTATTTTTCCTTAGAGTATTTGATGTACAATGTTATTTTGTGATGCTTATGTGCAATGCGTTGTTCAATTAAGGAGACATTTGAGTTGACAGGTCACTTGTTCGTTTACTTTTAATTAATATGACAATTGACAGTGTCATTCGGAATTAAGTGCGCGTCACACACGGTGAAGATTCTATAATATTTTATGTTAAGATTCTCTAATATAAAACGTTATAGTATCTTAAGGTATCCGGTATCAGCGTTCTGACCATCATTTTTCTTTTTGTCATTGCGTACTAAGACCCCTGTAGAACCGCCATCCTGTTACAAATGACCCACAAAATTTCGGGTTTATAAGTTATTTATTACATGGCATTTTTAGTTTCGTATAAGCATATTTTAACCGATATTAAACGGTAACTTAACAATTTTCTTAAGTCTTAACAAATATTCCCTAAGTTATAAAAGAAAGCTCAAAATGTATTACAATCGGAAGCAAATTAGCTGATATTTTGTCACCGATTGTCAACAAGAAACAGCCCACAAATCATTGTAGCACCTGACCGTGGTGTTATCGTGACGACGTGAAAAATTACCGAATCCCATACGTCACAGTTTTTCCGTCCAAACAGCGGGGTAGGTCGTTAATATGAATTGTGGACTGACTGGCATCTAAATGATGATCGAATTGTGTGGGTTAATTTCTGTTGTTTATACAGTTTTAGATAATCCCTTTTACTTTATTTGATAATATTGTTATTCCGTCAAGACAAAATAACTTTTTTGTTACTAATTAACCACTATTAAAAATAATGCCCCACTGATGAGCAAGCAAGCGAAAGCAGTTTCATTTGTTAAATTTATTTCTAAACAAAGATAGATCAAGTCGCTTCTAATATTACACACAAAGACATACATATAACAAATCAACACAGAGAAAGTCAATCCTCTGTCTAATAGGGAGAGAACGGAGAAGTATCAAAGGCATTTCATATAAAAGGAAAAGATAGAAAAGAAACAACATAGAACTTTCTAACTTGGAACTCGCTTAACAAAATTATACAATCGCACGCATTAACCCATAACAAACCTCTCATGTGACGAACCTGAGCTATTCTTCATGTGTCGAGGGGCAGATAAATATATTATGTTTCCCTAAAAGCGTAAGAAATCCGAAGATTTGTAAAGTTTCCCCCTTTATGACGGGTGAAGCGCTCTGCCAATGTTTTCCAACTGAGCGATATGAAAAACTTTATTAACGGAACTCTTGCACAAATCTACTTCTTAGCACACTGATTTTAAAGCCTATTTTTCTATGGGGTACACTGAAAAAATCAAATTCATTTGCAATCTTAGTGAACAGAACGTTTAACATATCTTTGTTTATGTCTAGCAGTCAACAGAAAGTTACTATTTATAGTGTTATTAAACAGATATTCATGTTTCGTTTTATTGTTATTTTGTATTAAAAGTTTGATAAGCTGTAAATGTTTCAGTGTTATGTTAGTTTTAGGAAATAACTTTTTATGTCTTCGTTTTATTGTGTTAATATTTGATTAAAGTTAACTCACAGTTGTTTTCGAACAAATATTATTTATATTCAGATGAAGGCTATAAAAGTGTTTTTATTAATATTTAATTTTTCTACGTAAATATAGAGATAGATTTTATTTAATAAATATTTGTTAAAATTTATTTGCAATTAATAATATCTATAAAGTTTTGTTAAAATATTTTGAAAAAATATATGTAACAAAATATTATGATGTCCATTATTTCCTTTTATTATTTTTTACCTAATTAAATAATAATAGATAAAAATACATTTAATATGTAGAAGCATTGAAAGCATTTGCGCTACAAAATTGAGTCATTTATTGTATTAAAGACTGCTCTATCCTATCTACCAAATTTTAAATATATTTTTTGCATAAAAATATGTGTATTTTTTCCATCCATATTTCGCTATCTTCGTGAATATTATGTCACGAGGACTAAACTCATACAAAATTCAATGCCAATCTTATAAATCCCAACGGTATGGAGGCCTGAAATATGTCTACCTGCGTCCTTATGACAGAAAACTCCGATCCCTGGGCGGCATTTGTCAGTTTTCGTAAACATTTTAAGAAAATTTTCGTACAAACGAGACACTTGAAAGGCGAAAAGACGCCGAATATTTATTCACTTCGTAAAGTAAAAGACATTTTGTCAATCAGAGGATTTACCTTACACTCGACTTTGACGAAGTAATCTAGCAGATTTTGTAATCCAACACGATAATAGGAATTAATCTTTGAAGTTGACGACTCTGTTCGCTCTTGTATTAACACTGCCTAATTCAAAAAGGACAAATGATTTATTTATTATTCATGCAAACAGTGTTGTTAAAGAAATATACCGTTACGTTAATATTGTAGAAGGTAGCATACCTAAGCTTGCTGGATGTATTTTTGTTAATTAAAATTAGGTAATATCACAGATAATATAATTATACTAGTAATATTAATATGAAAACAAACGATTTACTAGAACGAAATTAATAACCATAATCGTCAAAGTTAAATAATATGAAAGCTTTCTTAGTATAGCCAATTAATTATTCACTTCGTAAAGTAAACTTTATAAAAATTCTCAAAAATAAAGTACACTATTAGCTCATACTTAACATTTTCACCGGACACTAACAATTTATTAAACAAATAAATACTCCATACTTACTAAAAACCCACACGAAATCCAAAACCAATCAACCAGCGAGCGCCGTTTACTTTTCAAATTAAGCATTGCTTATCTTTATATTTACCCCGCGGTCGATACGTTTTGTTCAGTTCAGTTAATTATCCAAGGGACGGCGGTATAATCCGAGAAGTCACGTGATACGCACGTGCCGGCAGCCTGGAGCTAGCTGTACAAACGATTGCAAATAACTAGTATTGCGAGTTCAATTCTTGTACGTAAGATGTAGCTGCTTTTATAGATGCCTTTGTTGGGTAGACTTTGACGCATATTAGAAGAAGGAAGTTATGTTTAAAAATTGTATATAACCATTTTCAAAAATAAAATGTGTGCGTGTACTAATTAATGTACACACGTAAGAAGTGAAACTTCTTTATGGCCTTATTTTTCAAAAAATAATTTACTACATTTAAGCAACTTTACAGAAATACGTCGAATCAAGATGGCGCGTAACGGAAAAATGTTACACAAATTTTTTTCCAACCCCGATAAAGAAGTTTCACTTCGAAAATTGCTCAGAAAACTGTTGTTTTGGTATACCGTAGTCTACTTACATCAACATGATGATATTGATTTTATGTAAGCAATATAATTATGAATCAGAATCCCAAGATAGTTTTAACTAGTTCAGGAGCTTATGCTCTGTAAACATCAATTTCCGCTGCTTATAAACCCAAATAAGCAAAATCTTAAACGGTAGGGATCATGTATAAATGCTATATCTATATAATTAATAGATATCCGTATGTATAAACCCTTCCTTATTGAAGCAGGTAAAGAATTTGTAATTCACTTTGTAATCAAATTCATTTTCACTAACAAACTCTATGAATAACACTTGTTTGAAGATGTTTTATAAAAGAAATAATGCCGAAATATGAGCATACAAAACACATTGCAACGTATTTCAACCATTCAATGGTCCTTCAAAAACTGTATAATAACTTTTTGAAAAGCGTATGGAGCATAGTGCGTGTGCTTTTTCCCTGCTGCATAATGGAACTTGTAAACAAAGATTTGAATATGAAGTGGCCAGGGCAGAGATTAAGACTGCCTCTAGGCCAGACTTTCATATCTCCCCGAAATCGAGCATTATTACGAGCACAGGAACGTCAGTGAGGGGATTTGTGCCCGTGGCGTTAAGTAATGACTAAGGGACACTACCGTTTATTTCCGAGATCTTCAAAGGGTGATGATAAATAGGGATCTACAAAGGAAATAAGATCAGGAATGCAAAATCGAAAGATAAAATCATCAAACATCTACATTGTCATTGATTGATTGACTGCGGAAAAATCTTGTACAATCCTGACTGCATTTGAATTTGAATATATTTCGAAATAAACAGAACAGAATTTAACTAAACCAGAACTTGAATTTAAAGTTAAACTATCTGACAATATTGACTATGCCACTGTATCCAAGCAATATTCTTTTATTACTGTATATCCTGAAATTGTAGGGTAGGAAAACAGTTTACAAGAAAACAATAAACAGTTGGCCTTAGCTCATTCTATTATTACAAGGAGTTAGAAAAACACGCTCGCGAAGAAAAACAGAAAGCAATATAAATTTTAATAGCTCAAACTTTGACTCCAGCACACTGCGGCCAATTCTCATCTAGGATGGATATTATTTTAATGCGTAACCGTGGTTCCTAGGAACGACTACAGTTTCCGTAATAGTTGAAGTTGTGAACAATTACTCGGCTGCAATTGCCTTCTGGTCCGGTTTCTTCGCAAACAACCTGAATGCTCCTTGCTGGATGCGATATCCGGGACTTGGAACTTCCACTCGATATCCGTGTTGACTTCTCAAACTAATTCAATTATGATGGAACTGTTTGAACTAGTAATATATCTGGTATAGAATTGATTAGATATTTAAATTGGAAAGCAAATGATGTGATATATGACGGGTATTGTTATCAGAATTATGTTATTCGCAAGGAGGAGGGTCAAGAGAAGACTAGCAACAGCGAACTGGAGTAGACTGCAGTGAAGTGCAACTAACAACCACTTCGAATGAATCTTTTCAAGTAATGATAAGCTATTAATTCAAAAATAGGAACAGTTAATTTAAAAAAAATACATTTCTTCTTTCTTTCTTCTTTCTTTCTTTCTTTATTTCTAAACATAGTGTAAAAGCTCTTAGCAGTTGGCTATTATAGATAATAATCTAATAAATCTGCCTCTCTAATTAATCTGTCTACTTAAGCGCTAATTAATCTCTACTGTTTCAGAAAATTTTTTAATCATAAAAAAAAAATAAACGTATTGTATTATATATTATGTCACCATGCAAATGCACACAGGGAAGCCGAAATCTATCTCCTTAACACGTTTACGACACCGATAAGTTATCTCCAAACTTAGATAAATGTATTTCAGCGTAAAAGAACGGGCCTTTAAGTATTGTTGATATTCTAAACCACCCCAATCGAGCGTCGCTGGCCTGTGTCGCAACCGCACTGTGACGCGTGGGCTAGCTTGATTGCAAGCATTGTTAAGGTGCGGTCTATGTACGTTGAATTTATTTAGACATTGAAAGAGTAGCAAAGATTCTGGATAAAAATTGTTTTTACTTAACTTTTAATGGTACAAGAGGTATGAAATGGTAACTGTATTTTATTGTATAATCTTAAGGGTGGATTTTATTTGACAATATTACAATTTCTAAATTATAACAATACAATAAAGTTATGCAAAACAGGTACAATATCTTTCAGTGTTTTGAAAGTCAGAAGACAAAAAATGAAGAGGCCGGTTGTATTTATTTATAACTTACATTGGTACATTTTAATATGTAAAAACCAAATCGATTATCCAAAAGTTTTGTAAAAAATTCACCCTGTACGAATTTAGCATTCGACATAATATTATCTAAAAAAGAAGCAACAATTCGGCCCTACAAGACCACCCCGCTATAGAAGTCGTTCGCAGTTGGTGAGGCGTTAAATACTACATTTTCCGGCGCCATTTGCAATTCGATATCCAGCTAAGCTGCGCGGGATTGAACCGTGGATTGTATGTCTCTCGTTTGTTATTGTAATAATATTCATCCCTTTTAAATATAAAGTGGATTACTTAGCGGGCTTCCGAACTTACTCATACTGGGATTTGCACGCAACAATACAGTCTTAATTTAGTTTATAGCGTTGGTATTTGCAATATCTTTTATATGGGATTAAACGTATTTACGTGGATATTGTTGTACAAATAACTGTGCAAGTAATTTTTATACAGAATTTGCTTGAAATTAATGGTTTTATACATACACCGAACACAGGCCAAAGTTAGTATATAGAGTTCTAACTTTTAAAAGGAGCTATTTTTTCACGAATCTGGATCATAACCTAATCATTCATTATTAGTAAATTTGCGTCGAAATAGGTACATTTAAAGACATGGAAATCTTTAAGAGCTAAACCTATCCTGGAGGACATTTTGGAAATAATTTTACATGCTCATACATAATACTCGTGCTATAAGCATGTGCCTTTCACAGGAAACTTTATTAAAACTTGAAAAGTTCAAAGCAAGGGCAAAGTACACATCCGCTCCGTAATTCGTTATTCTGTTCAATTTATTTATAAATTAGCGCATACTCTTTGTGCTCAGTGGGCGACGTCTGGCAGCTATTGTTGCTAAGCCTTGCGCCTACGGCACTGTGGCACAATAAAATCTTAATCATGCTTAGTCTCGATTCCTTAGAAACTTTAGCAAATAGAGCATAGTCAGGATACAAGGCAAGCTGTTCAAATATTACACTGTGGATTTGTTGCAGAAATTGTGTGAGAATTTTCTGTGTATTTGTGGAAGTTTTGATATGATTGCTTTTTGTGGAATTAATAAACTGTGTTTTGATTATAAATTTAGTACATTCTTATGATAAACTTATATTTTATTATACTATACTTTTTATATTATAATATGTTCAAGATTAAATACAGCAACTCTCCAGAATATGAGTTTTCTAAAATCCTTTTGGAAGCCATTGGAAATATTAACCTATATCAGCTGTTGGATCCGCATTGCTAAAAGAAGGCAACTAAATTCGAATGCTCGTGCATAAAGCACTTGTCTTACAGCCAAATATTCAGTACTTTAATGTGTTTTAGTTGCTCAGACCTAGCGAGAGGATTATTTCGGATGAAGCTCGACATTTCTAGGCAAGACAAACAGTGGAGGCGTTTGGTGAGATTAGTGCTAAGAGATTGTGCGTCTTGAATACTAAGGATTTACGTTTACAAATACCTTAATAATTTACTGGTTATAACAGTATTTCCTATTCCCGGTTTATAGTATTTATACGATTAGGTTGTGTAATAACTGAAGTGAGAGGATTCGCCTCAATAATATAATATAATATGTATATGTATAATATAATAATAATATGTGTAATTCGCAAATGAATATCGTTGCGTATATTCCAATTTTAATAAGATTTATGTGTATTAATTCTGGTAATGTAAAACTTGTAAAAATACAAATATTACAAAAATATTCTCGCGCTACCTGTTTTATATTCAAGTAGAATTGTGTTAAGAACAAGAATGCATGATGATTATTACGTAAATATTATAGTGAATGGAAAAGGAGGCTGATCAGGCATCATCATTTCTATTTCCAACCCGTCGGTTGTAGTTTTTTTTTATTTATTTATTATACTTCATTGTACAAACATGAATGGACAAAGCAGAAAAAAAAGAACAAAATCACAAAAAGGCATTATTTGTACAAAAGGCGGCCTTATTGCTGAACAGCAATCTCTACCAGGCAACCTGGTAGGAAAGGAAATGTAAGTTTTATCCTTAAAATATAAAAAAAGTACACAATTACCGTTTAAAGTGACGCAAACAGGTATAATTTAGTCACCTAAAGTACTGCGTTACGCATTACTGTTCATTAGTCATCGTGACTCAACTACATTTAGATAAAAAGTTATCAACTGAAATACGTAATTGCTACAGTAAATACCCTTTACTTTATTCTAGGGTGGGGCTTTTTATAAAAAAAAAACTACAGATTATACATTAAATAATTTCTCTATGTAAAGACAAATAAATTTGGGATTCATTGAAGGCATCTTATCTCTAAGATCTGTATTCCAACCCTACAATAAAACACAATAAACTTCATAATTTAACTTAAACTGTTACACAATAAAAGCATGAAAACTCGAATACTATTGTTGCCAATAAAATAGCAAAGTTCGCTTGCAATATTACACTATCGTTGCAGCAATTATATTAAATAGCTTAATTAACATTATATTTTTCTTTGTTAATGTTGCCTCGCAGTGCACGTCCGATAGCTCCCTCTAGAACAATATTACTATATTCTAATTTCACAGTACGTAGTGTGGGTATTGTCGTAGTCTAAGAACTAGAGACAGCGAAGTCTTAATCTGGCCCGAGAGCTCTCTAGACCTGCCCTAATGATATCAAGACGCGCTTAAGAGCCCATACATTACACTCTATGAGACGTTTTTAAAATTTAAGCCAACGTTAATGCATTCTACGCTGTTTAC
Source organism: Colias croceus (assembly GCF_905220415.1). Classification (NCBI taxonomy): domain Eukaryota; kingdom Metazoa; phylum Arthropoda; class Insecta; order Lepidoptera; family Pieridae; genus Colias; species Colias croceus. The sequence continues at coordinate 2,965,680 of NC_059549.1, forward strand.
TGTAAATACTTATTTAAATTTGTAGCCGACTCACAATACCTCCCCTCGCCTTTGTGATCCTGGTATATTAGCATAGCACCAAGAATATTCCAATGGACAAGTCACCTGTAAATAATTTTACGGTTTAACCTTATATTGAAAAGGTCGTGTTGGAGCATAATTTAATTTAATTTAATTAATACATGTTTTGTAAATGTAGATAAAGAGTTATTATTTAGATTAACAATTTTATTTGTTTATGTTCTCATTATCCTACGCGATTACATTAACTTGGTAACAAAAACAAAATTTTAATACATTTCATTTGAAACTTGTGTGTGAAGTGGGACTGTGTTATGCTCACAAATAAATTGATGTTTTTTATCTAACTTTAATTTGCGCAGTGAATACGTTATCGAAAAGTTATTTGAATCATGAATTTCCCATAAAAGACGTGACGTATTCTAATTGTGCAAATGCTGCACATTTCTTTTTACGACTTCATTATAATGCTAAAGAATAATCTTTCTTCAGATTGTTTCAGCATAATACTCGAAGTTCAAATACTTACCGATAAATTCCATAACAAATTGTGCTGCGATCGAGTCTAAATACTTCGTTTTCTTCGTTCTCCGAACATTCCTGGACAATTTACTTTAAAGTTTTATAACGTGCAAGTTTTAAATTATTTTTTGTTGCGATGTTCATTATTTTTTATACCTTTATAATGATTTATCTATATACTAATATGTGTAAATTATTTTGTATGAGAATGTTTTCACACGATTTCATTAATTTAAGATTGAATTATATAAGGAGAAATTTCCAGATATTTTATTTGTCATTATTTATAATATGTAGATACTAAATAAATGATATTGTCATTATCATCAACATCATCATAATTTCCTAATAATGTCATATTATATCCACTTTTGTTCTATCATCATCATCTGCCACAAGTAAAGCGATTTAAAAAATTAAACAGCAAAGTGCCTGTTGAGTAACTACTACCTACTACAACTTCTAGTCATAGTATACTAACTAAATTCTTCTTACTGCTTAATAGGGATGTCCAACATTGCATGTCATTATCCGGGTCCACACAGAGCGAGTAGCCTCGCGAAGCAACCGTAAAGGCACACACACACAAAATACTTCGCGAGGATGCTTGCTCTGTGTGGACCCGCCTATAAATTGGCATTCATAATATTATTAAAACACACGGTGCGATCATTTGCGCAGCGTAAAAATGTAATCATACCTTTAACTATTAATATAAGAATTCGATATCATCTAAAAGTTCAAGAAATGCAATATATACGGTACATTACCATAACGATATCTAGAATATTAGTCTGCACGCTATTAACAGAGTAATAGTATGGACTTCACTTAGTTCATTTGGCATTCGCTAGAGCATCGACGTAGACGGTAAAGTACGATTGGAAAAACATTTTCCGCGTCCCCTTCACAAAGTTTTTTATACTTTTGTATTGCATTTTAATTGATTCAAACTTGTACTTTTCGTGAGTCGTTTCAATGAAGCTGAATTGTTTTGGGTATATTTATTATTCACGGCTCGAACAATGGCTAAATAAAACTTATAGCAATACATCCATACTTAATATTATAAATGCGAAAGTAGCTCTGTCTGTCTGTCTGTTACTCAATCACGCCTTAACTACTGAACCAATTTGCATGAAATTTGGTATAGAGATATTTTAATACCCGAGAAAGGACATAGGATAGGTTTTATCCCGGAAATCCCACGGGAACGGGACCTATGCGGGTTTTTCTTTGACTGCGCGGGCGATGCCGCGGGTGTAAAGCTAAGTAATTAATAAAAACTATCCTTAGAAAATAGAGGAATAAAATTGCCTCCAATTATCCTTTATACCTAGATTTACTTTTATATTGAAAAGTTATCAACGCAAATCATACTTGAAGCTATTAAAATATAAAAAGTGTGAACATAAAATTGATTATATAATTCGTTGTTTCTAAACCATTTCTGCGCCATTGTCTAAAGCGTGCGACATTATTCTTTTATTTGAACTAAAATTAAACGTCAATCGATACGTCGCCTGCAGTGCCGTTGTAGTTATTTTAATTATCGGCAGGTCCTTGTATTTTCAAAAACATGTGTCTTTTGTAGGAATTTCTAATTTAGTCGCTTATTGTTGCTGCATTTCGGGAGGAACGTAAAACCAATAACGACTAACGAGGGAAAAAATTATGCACAGACTACAGGTCAGGGTTTTGTTATGTAGTCCATGTTACGTTTACATACTTGCTTAACTATAATGTATACTTTTCTTTATTAACCGACTTCAAAAAAAAGGAGGAGGTTATCAATTCGGCCGGTATATTTTTTTTTTTTTATGTATGTACACCGATTACTCCGAGGTTTCTGAACCGATTTACGTGATTCTTTTTTTGTTCGATGCGGGATGGTGTCGAATTGGTCCCATAAAAATTTTATTCGGATAGGCCCAGTAGTTTTTATTTTATGAGCATTTTTGTCTGTAGGTATTTGTAAATTTTGCAAGTGAAAGTTTGAAGTCGGTTGTTTTTAACGCAGTTATCACTTGTGTAAAATGTGTTAGACTAGTGAACAAAATTGTTGTCTTATTGGTCAATAAGATTTCCTTAATAATGTATTATGTACATACATCATTTTTTTTAAATCATTTTTAAACTAGCTATGTATTCTAAAGACTATTTATCTAAATACAACTATTTTTGCGGACGTCTATATCGACAATGTTGAATGTGTTCTATGCTTATTCATTATTATAATACGTAATGTGTGACATTTTGTATTGTATAGGTAACCTGAGATGAACATAATATACCTACTGTAACGATCAAACAATATCTCTTTGTTAGATGTGCTCTAGTAAGTACAAGGAAATTCGAAAAAATCCAATTTCCGTCGCATAATAATATCAGCCACAGAAATTCTATTCAAAAACTTCAAACCGAAGCGGACATTGGTAACGACATACGAAATTACTCGAACGATTGACTGGAACACATTTTTCTGCATACCTAATGCTCACGGTGGAATATGCAAAACCAATGTCTTATAGTAGACTGGATGTCGCTCTTGAAATGGCATATTTATATAGATTTTTTATTTAGTAAAGTCCAACTAAATTGTTATCCTTATTTTTCATTATTTCTTTTTTCTCATAGATTTCTTCCTTTCTTGATCCATTATTGTTAAACCGACACGTTTGCAGAGGCTTTAGCTTCGTAAACACATATGGAAGGTGGTCATCAAGTGGTTTTCTGAAAAAAAAAAATTAAACATCATAAATATGAAATTAAATCCGTTAGTAAATCTATTACATGTAATCACGCTGTTACTTTATCTTTCAGGCTCACAGCACCGCAAGAAAAACTTTGCGCAAAGCACCAACTATACGTTACGCTTGGGAGACAACGTGCGGCATCCAGTACCATACATCCACACGCAGAATAGTGAATTGCAAAAGTTTATCGCGTTGCATTGGCCAGTCTCATTCCGAAGACCCGATACGGTTTGACAATGCACATGCAAATTATACGCCGGCAAAGTGCATTATTGAACGGAAAGTTTAATGGGATACGCTACCTCAACTTCCGCGATCCTTGCAACAATTATTTTGGTATCGGTACCCCGTTCGCTTACTTTGTTCGCTGATAAATATTTATAGTTATTGTTAACCTTTGTTATATTCCAGAACTGAGTATGGATTCAATAGTAATGGGAAGCATTGCAGAGAAGACGCACGTAATGTGAAAAGTATGGAAATAAAATCACGAAGAAATTAGCTATTTAATCTCCAAATACGATCTTAAATTCAGAGTTAATAGAGCTTTCTAAATAAAAGTTTTCGGTTAATCCAAACAAAATTTAGAGTTTATAAAAAGAAAAATATACTAATGAAATATTTCCCAAACAAAGTGGATAATCTCGCTGATCCAATATCATGAAATTAAGTTTTTAATTAATTTTCTTTTGGAATTCACGGCAGTTTGATTTTCTTCCCGCCCGGGGCTACTATCCCGGCTCAATATTGAGTTCCTTCGGGTTTATATACCCCGGATATTAATACGATATTTTGGTATTTATCGGAAATATTTTATGCTATTCTAGTAAGTATAATGACAGGATCGATAGCCTTTGCATAATAAAGTGTGTAAACGTTTTTGACTGTATTGTATTTGGTAACTTGCCTCAGAATCTCTTCGTCATAGACTTTATAATGTAATGGATAGAACGTAAAAACATTTTACTGAACCCTATTTATTTAGAAATCACATGACTTTTAAGTCAAATTTTTACCTAGATATTATGATACATTGACCATATCATTTAAAACATTGTGTTACAAATAAAAGGAACATCAAAGCACCGCCTAACAAAGTTTTAATATATTCACCTATCACTATCGAGGAAGTACGCTAAATTACATATTGTTCTGTAATATTGTAATGAAATGTGGGTACGGCTGTGCGTTTATTGAAGCGAGAAATTGCTTAATCAGTCAGCTGTAGTGTGTCGATGATTAGAGCGATATCTGCGTCAAATCGACGGGAAAATTTTTGCTCCCTATGCAAAATTTATATGGAATTATGCGTTTATTCAATTACCTTATGTAAATAGTGATACGCTTGATCAGATCGAGTAAGTGGTTGGTTTGTTTATTAAGTAGGTATATATTAAAAATAGGAAAATAGATTGCGTGTAGTCGGTCGTTTTCTTTTGCAACCTAGGTAATAGAGTATGAATTCATAATTTCTCTGATGTCCGTTCAATATGATTTTTTCAATGATATATGATGTTAGGGTATAATAATTGGTAAGTCTATTATTTATGCTACTTAAATATCTCTAATACCATGTTCAAATATTGAATTTAGACAAAAAAAAAACATTTTGACAATGTGTAGCCAAGTAAACGTGTCTAGTAAAGAATGTTTTACGTACTGTACTGTACGTATCCATAATAATTAAAACATACAACTATTAATATCGAAATAATTCGTCTATAGGTACTCTATAGTTTAAAATGAACGCGATGGCTGTCGCTACAAATCAATCCGTTCAGAAAACAGTCGCACAGTTAATTGAATAATTGATACAAACCATTCGTACAATTTATCACTTTAACAAATCATCGTCAGCCCGGAGGTGTTTCTATTTTGACGTCTGTATTCCGTATAATAGGATTTGATATAAAGGGTTAGGAATTTGGGATGATTCATCGTGAGAAAGAGAATAGTGTCGAATCATTATCTAATGTAACGTTCACGTTTTTATTGGATGGTAGCTTACCGTTCGGAATAAAAATAAATACACGACAAACACAATTCTACTAGAACATAAATGTTGGTTAAAATAATAATATTATATACTGAAATCTTAAAACATATAATAGGAAATAAGGCGTAGGCGTAGACGCATTATTTACAGCCTAATTTTAAATATTTTTTGCTGATCTTCTCAGTAACTATTACAGTATTACATAGTTTGCCTATATTTTAAATATAATTTATGAAACATGATAATTAATTAATTTATATATTTTAGCAAAAGTAACAGATATTTATGATATACTTACTCATAGTACGTACTCATTACACTTATGAGTTACATAATTATTCCTGCCAAAATGACCTAGTATGTATCACTGCTAAAACATCTTACTAACACCAAACAATAAGCAGTACGCGCCTAAACTGGAAATATTATTTTCGTCCATTCCACTGAGTTTGCGGAAATCTGTCAAGGGCCATTTATTACGAGGTTCACGGGTCATAAATCTCGTATGTGTGAAGGGTTGAACATAAACAATGTGTGTTTTGTTAGCCTGATTTAGCTTTTATTAAACCGAATACGGCTAACTAGAATTAGATATTTGTCACTGAAACGTGTGCAATTTTATTATAGGCTAGTGGTTTAATTAGTAACGTCAAAGCTCTGCTGTATTTAGAGAACGCTGTGCTGAATGCTACATTCATTTTAGGTTTTGCGTTTGTTAGTTTCTTTAGTATGTACTAGGTGAGAAAATATAGCAATTTTGTGATTTTATGCAGTGCGTTCTATGATATATCTAATTTTACTTGGACTTGCAAAATGTTAAGTATAAATTCTAGCAATTTTAAATAGATCGCCTAAATAAATTTAAATATTAATGAGTGTTTTTGTAACGTCATTTATGCGTACCTATATCTACGTGCACAAAACTAATTGCAACAAAACCATTATATCATAAATTTAACAATATTCAGATTAGTGTAGCAGAAGTAAATGAAACAGCTCAATATTTTATTCAGCATGCTCACAATAAATAATAATAATTAATACAAAGTCCGAAGTATGTTTTTTTATGATTGCAAATCTATCACATTACCTTATTCATAACATGTACACGATGACTGTGCCACACATAATCTAATTTTCGTGGCCAAATCCACACAACCATAATCTTCCCCACATTCTAACGTATTCCCAATCCGCCAAGCTAAGCGCCTTAATTAACCAGTACTTCAATTAAAACTCATTGGAATGAGAGGAATTAAAATGAAAGTGAGAACACTGAAATCCATAGCAAATAGGATTCCTCTTGCCAATCTACTTGAAAGCTGTTTGCAATCACACGGTGAGGCGTACGGCTCGTTGGATGCTAAATAGAAAACCCTCTAGGTATGGACGTAAATGTGGAACTAAATGCTGGCTAGTTTTTTTCAATTTACATAGAAGTCTTAGTACTTAGTGTATAGAATGTGTTTATCCTGCATCGCTGCTTTGCTTGAGGGCTTGTTTTATACGAACATTTACGTTGGTGTTTCTTTTATGTTTTAAAATTATGCGCAGATAAGATTTCGTTTTGTATAGATATTTGAAGTAACTTAACAAGCATTATGTAAATAGTTGTTGATTCAGCAAAAGCTCACTCTCTATTTCTTTATTTTTCAGAAATAAACTTTCAACTTTTTGTTATCTTACCCAATAATAAACATTCGCCTTTTTAAATTAATTTTTGAAACCTATTTATATAATAATTGATTTTACATGACGCCCAAAGTTTTACAGTCGTTGATTTTTCTTTCACTTATTTAGAACTTTAATGAATTATCCTATCTCCACTAAAATATACAAAACTGAAAATTACATTTTTTAATTTAGTTTAAATTTATCATAGCATAAGGTGGTTCAATTTCATACTATGAACAATACAACAAAACACATCGTGAACAATATCCATTCGATTTAAATTAAAATTAGTTTGTATTGAAGTTTAAATTAGATTAAAACAATAAATCATGAATACTTTATGAGTTAATTTGTTGATGTTTCTTTGTTTCTATAATTGAGTATGCAAATATCGTAATGTTCAATGTGTAATAACATCATCCATATTACAAAAAAAAAAAATTAATGCGAAAGTAACTCTGTCTGTCTGTCTGTTACTCAATGACGCCTTAACTACTGAACCAATTTGCATGGCATTTGGTATAGAGATATTTTGATACCCGAGAAAGGACATAGGCTACTTTTTACCCCGGGAAATAGGATAGGTTTTATCCCGGAAATCCCACGGGAACGGGAACTATGCGGGTTTTTCTTTGCATGCGCGGGCGAAGCTGTGGGTGTAAAGCTAGTTATTTTATAATTTTATAGTGACAAATTTAAACATGTACTGACTTTGTACTAATGCTCTAAGTGTACTGATAATGTTTATTTTTTGTCTATAATCTTTTGCCCAAACAGAAATTCCTTATTATTATTTGCCACATTAATTCCCTTATTTACTAAAACAATCTTATAAATCTATTAATATTAGAATTATATTCACTAAAAAGCAAATAATTATTTTCTCCTTCAAATATTATGTGTTTTATAATAAACATAAAAAGTTAATTAATACAACACGATATATTTTATTTAAATAACAAAATTGAGAGCACATTTTACAAAGAAAATGTTATTATCAAATACATTCGTTGTATTTAGTACGCAAAATACGTAACTAGCCTCCGCTTTTATGTTTTTGAAATTGAGTGAAGCTTTCAGTGTCGGGTCTCTTACGCTGCTGTGATCTGAATAATATAATATTTAAAACAGAATGCTTAGAAATTTACAACTCATTACAATTATACGTTTGGTAAAAACAAAACGAATAAATATATTAATTGTGGTCACACCAACTGCTGCGATCGTTCATCATTTCCAGATATGAAATATCATTAATTACGTTATACAATATTAAAATTAGTGAAAACGGTTTAAATTGATTCTAATTGTTCGTGTGGTGAGGAATTTTATTATTTATTATCGTATTAAACGATTTGGCAATTAACTTCTTTTCGGTGCATTAAATTTATTTAAAATAACAATTGACCTTTGATGGTTTTTTGGCCTTCAGGAGGAAAATTGTTACGATAAAAACGACTATGTTATGATCGGGCCAAATTATGTATCAATGTGTGCTTCTTAACCAAAAATTACAATGTTTTAAATGCATGCTGTGTTTCCAGCAAGCGTGGTAATGTTATAGATCTCCAGATTTTGTTTGAAAATTGTGCATAATATCTGATGATATTTAGAATGAGATATATTAAATTATCCAGTTCATTTAAATCTAGCTAGTTTAAATATAATTTACACCATTAATAAATAATCTCAATTATAAAATGTCCTCTATCAAAAAACAAAACCTATAAGCATTAAGCCCACATCTCGTTCCCGTGAAAAACAAAGCCATTTTGCAAATTGGCGTTATAATTATACATCGAAGGATTGACGTGATCCTAGCCGTCATAAAGCCTTAATAACCTTGCAATAATATTATCACTTTCATACCCATGACATCAGCCAGCATAAATCTAACGATGAGATAGAACTAGGTCATCGGCTATGTCTCCTAAATAATAATTGTGATTAATGCTAGTGTCATACGCGTTAATTGATATAAATTTACGTTATGGTAGTAGAGATTTATTGTAGAGTGCAATGTGAATATATTCTAATATGTTTAAATGAATAGTGATCGGATTGTGCAGATTTTGGGTACGATTGGGAATAATTGAACTCAGATTTTAATTAGAATCGGAATAGAATATTCACAAAATACTATGAGAGTTTTTATTGTAATGGGAAGTCTTCTTACATATTATTGATATATTACCTAGTACCTACTTTTAATAAAAAAGGAGTATAGAGGTCAACGCAAAAAATGTTTTACGTTAAATATCTATTAAATTTTATTTCATTCAACTATATTAGTGTGATTTAATTTGTACATATAATCTAGTAAAGATTATTATAGGCCTACAATATTGAACAAATTAGTCTAAGTATAAAACAAAGAAAATATAAACATAATCCTCTCATTACATCCGTTCCCTACGTACACGCTACACTGTACGAACGTAAAATAACTAAGCGCAAGTAAACAAATGAATGTCTAAATCGTCTGGAAGATAATTAAATTCGTAACAAGTTGCAGCGTTACAGAGTATTTAGTAGGAGTTTAATGCAAATAATAAGGTTATTAGCGGTACATTGAAAGTTATTCTCTGTGGGTGTTCACGGGCAAAGCTGGCTGTAATGTGAAGCTACGGCAACTTATTACGCCTTTACTTGGCATTAAAAATAGTTGATAAGTATGGAAGTGGACTTTTTTGCATTTGGACAAGAAATAGCATAATATAGCAGGGATTTACGATTTTGATTAAAAAATAAATGAAATCGAAATGTTTATTTTTATTACCATAAGAAAAATACTATCTATTTTTCCCTGCTTCCTCGTCAAATATTATTGCTTTAAGAGAAAGAGAGCGAAACTACCAACCAATGTCGAAAACTGTAAACAGGACTTAAGTCTATATTTCTGTTTGAGATACAGAGATACATTAGTATTTTAGAAGTATATAAAAATTAACAAAAAGCTTCTAACACAACGCTCTCGTCTCTTCTATAATTTATTTCGATTGCCTATACACATTACACATAATTATTTAATACCTCAAAAAAATATTCCTTTTCCATGTTACCGTGCTTATTCTTCAGTCTGCATTCGCGCTGTAAATATCATATACTGGCTCGGTTTGTGACAATATTATGACCGTAATAAATATAGCTCTATAAGCTCCGTTAAGAAAACTGTTATAATATGCCTTAATCTTTTCATTATCACCTTTAAAATCACATTCTTCACGAGATATTAGGTTTGAACTGATTTATGTTTAACTTTTTTATGAAGCTATATGAATGGTTTAGTGAGGTAAATATAAATAATAAATAATAATAATAATAAATCATTTATTTGCACCATTTTGAGTTACAAAAATTTAATGACCCAGGCTCCTAATATAGTTGTAAACTGTTTTTCAGGAGCCTGAATCTACCGATAAGTAAATAAAGTAAATAAATCTACCGATTAAGATGTAGATAGAGCTATAAGTTAATTTAATCCTGAATTGAAGTACTTACCCACATTTACCTGAATATTAATAAATTTCTAAATCTGTATTGCTCGATCAAAAAGACTGATTTGACGCCAACCTTACCTATATTGTTTAGCATTAATTTTGTGTATTATTCTATTATTTATGAGAAACGACTCAATTCACAAAAATATAATAATGTATATTCTGTTCAGCACCATGCCTTAATGCTTGCGAAAAAAACAAATTAACGGAAACCATCAAAAAACGGGAATCTAATTGATCATAAAAAACAATCTATATTTTTCAATAAACATATTATCGTTTCGCTTTTGATCATGTGAAGAATAACGTCAATCAAGCCAAACGAATCCATTCTCGAAGGGATAATTATTGAACAAAATTTCTGTTTCGTCACGAACCCAGGGCCTTTGTTACTGCCGCGTATCATTTTGTAACTTCAATTCGATAATTGGCCATCCTTATTATGGTGAAAGAAACTTTTATTATTGGTTATAATCGATACGCGTTCGATGTTTTGACTTTTTGTCACGTTAATTATATTTTGGTATAGTTATCTTAATGATTTTGGCGAAACTAATGATGGAGAAGAATTTTAAAATTATTGCAACGAAGTATCTAGTAATTTAAGAAAGATTTCTCGAATTAGTACGAACCTAATGACTATTTATTCTTATCTAATGCTTGTTAAATAGAAAAAAGGAAGATAAAAAGTTAGATAGAATCAATGGAACAGTTTTATTTGCTAATCTCTGGGCTTTGATAGCTCAGCCCGGATCGGTTTTCAAGGAAAAGTCACACCTTTTACATTTGAGTTGCCTTTGTAATTGTGCATGCTATATTGTAAAATAAATAATAAACGCCATAATATGTACATTTCTGTATTACACTTATTACATTACTTGTACATTAAATAGGAAAATTGCGTTCTTACCTTCTGACAATGTTCTACATCCGATACTCTATATTAAGATGTATCTCTATTGGAATTGAGTATTTGAGTCTTATCAATCATTGTAAACCATGTAATGTTTAAAGCGTCGACGTCGATTAGGTACATTAATTTGTTTACACCAGATTTTCACAGTTGTTCCACATTCAAACGTAGTTGTAATTTAAATCACTTCAAATGTAGAATAAATTCCTCATCTAACCGAACAAATAGAATGTCCATAAAACGTTCTGATATATAAATCTGTCGCATCACAAAGAGTGAGCCTAATTGGCGAAGACGCGGTAGACAGCATGAAATTAAACAAGACAAAATTGTTCGGACACAAAAGAGAAATTATTGTTCCCAGATACATTCCTAATTATAGTGAACGACAATCTACAGACAGACGGATTTGCGAGTCACCCTTTGTCTGGCTTTCGAATCTAGACTTTTACATAATTACTTAATTATTGATCTATATAGTATATACCTACCTATAGGCTACAGCTACATAACTTTGTGAGTAGAGTTAACAAATTATTGACAACTAGCTTCCGCCCGCGACTCCGTCCGCGCGGAAAAATTAAGAAAAGTTAAGATTTATTTTTTTCTACATATTTTTCCGGGATAAAAAGTATCCTATTTTATGCCCAGAATAATAAAGTATAATTATACCAAGTTTCATCGAAATCGAACCGTTAGTTTTCACGTGATGCCTGAACATACAGACAGACAGACAAAAATTTTTTTAATCACATGTTTGGGTTTGGTATCGATCCAGTAACACCCCCTGCTATTTATTATTTCAATATTTTCAATGTACAGAATTGACCCTTCTACAGATTTATTGTAAGGTACCCGCGGGTATTAAGGCCTGTCGGGCAATAAGGCCTAAGTAACAAAAAACGTACGAAATACAGTAGTTGACGATCAAGATTATACCCACACAAGCTCAGAGATTAAACAAGTCGCTGCGAAGTGGTTGACAAACGCTTGCACTCCACCCCGCGCCAGTGTCGTCGAAATCATTCAGCGGTGCGGTCACGCGGCACGAATTATAAAAATCGGCTCCGGTAAAACGTAAGTTATTTTGAAAATATCATATTTACAAGCCTGTATTGACTGTCCATTTATTAACTAATGTATGCTTGTCCGTAGGCCACCGTATTAAAGAACTTATAGCTGTAAAAATATATATTTTTATTTTTTTTCTGTTACCGCGTGATTGCCGGATAATAAGGCCTATAAAATTTTACTATAGGCCTTATTATACTCAATTTTTTTAACTGTTATATAAGTAGGAGGGCGTTTTTGAAATGTTTTTTGGTGGGTAGTATGTACGTAGATATATACATTCTCAACTTATTTATCATTGTTTTCAGTGCTTAAAGTCACGATGCCTCCCAAACGGGCATTGTGGTTAGAAGATGATCTGATCGCAGCTGTTAGAGCAGTACAAAGAGGAATTTTGAGTACGTATAAGGCTGCAGAGATATAAGGTTCCTAGAAGAACAATCAGAAATCATCTGCAGTCTGGCAGCGAATCAAGGGAAAATAAATAGTAAAGAAGTGAAAGGTAACAAAAGAAGGAAAATTAAACAAGACGAAAACTTTACTGATGTTAAAAAAGGTAGAAAAGAAAAAACGACGTTTAAAAGGGCATTAAATCCTAAGAAAGCTAAAAATATATCTGCAAGAAAGTCTACTACCGTCAAAGGTAAATGAAAAAATGAAAATGAGGCAATGCTCGCGATGCTCCAAGTGGTACCACGAAGAGTGTGTTGGTTTGACTGCAGAAGATACTGATGAGTTTCAATGTCCTGGTGGATGCGAATAAAGACAATTTCTTTAATTTTCTAAGTCTACTATGCGTCCTATTGCTTTATGTTAATGATTATTGATCTCAAAAATACCAATTTACACAATATTAGTTGATTTTTGAATAGTTTAAAGTATAGGCCTTTTTACCCTACCCTAGTATAATAAGGCCTACACACTGCGTTTTTTTTAAAGTTATATATTGTTTTGAAACTCTGTAGTAATTTAAGTCCATGACTGATTTATAATAAAACTTGTTGATTATGTTGGGTATTTTTCATTTTATTACAAATTTTCCTTAGCTAGGCCTTAATACCCGCGGGTACCTTATGTATAGATGTAGCAAAAGTTATTGTTTTACTTCGACTATGTGCCTTGTTACAATTAATAACATGGTCATTTATCAATTTTAACATTTATTATGGCATTACATTATGCTAATCTAGAAAGTGATCGTAATATAAACTTTAACTATACATATAACACTAACAAGCAAACCAAAATTCCGCCGTATTTTAATCAAATCCCGATAAAATAACATTAAATTCAAAAGATAAACACATACAGCGCGAAATTTTCTCATTTGTAGCTAAAAATAAGTCCCGAATATCCGACCAAAATGAAGATACATGAACTGTTGAGCAAGAAGCATAATATTGTATAATAATGTTTTTCCATTACTCGTTATGATTACGAGTAAGTTCACTGACTTTGGTTTTTATTGACAAACTTGTTTACGGAGATCAATCTCGCGACACATTATAACGTTGATTAAGTGTATTTCTCACACGTTATAAGTAAAGTAGATTGTTAACTATATCCTATCCTATCCTACTAATATTATAAATGCGAAAGTTTGTGAGGATGGATGTATGTTTGTTACTCTTTCACGCAAATATTACTGAACCGATTACAATGAAATTTAGCACACATATAGAATGTTACTTGGATTAACACATAGGATAGGTTTTATCCCGGAATCCCATGGGAACATAAACTATGCAGGATTTGTTGAAAACGCAGGCGAAGCCGCGGGCGAAAAGATAGTAGAATATAAATATGTTTTAACTATTAACGAATTAATTTGTAGAATCAAAGTAAAATAATAAAATAAATAATAAATAAATTATAATAAAATAATATAATTTATAAAATGTTAGTATTACCCTCAATTATTTAATTAAAGTTACACTTTAAATATTATTTACCCTTTAACATAACCTTTAATTAATATAATATTTTAATTTTGTTATTTTTAAAATTTTCTTTTGTATAACGTAGGTATCTATACTGTTTCGAAATTAATGGGAGAAGCCACTGGCTCCTGAGACACAGTATTTAACTAATTCAGGAGCCTATGGATTCATATATAAGCTGTACCTATTTTTTTATGACAATAAAGTTATTTATTTATATTTATTTATTTAATGAAACGCAGCAATCATATTTACACCGAAATCGTTTATTGAGCGAACTAAATACTCCCAAATGAAATTCAAAACGCCCCAGCGATTTAAAATTAATCTATTTATAAAGATGACATCCGCAAGAATTAATTGAATCTATTTCAGACGAGAGGACGACAATGTTCTTACATTTAATACTGAACGTTTGCTGCCGTGGAATTATTGTACTAGATGAGGCATTAATATCTTAACAATATTGTTATTAGCAATGCATTGCTTGGTTCCATTTCAATTGCCAATAGTCAATAACCACACATTTGTAAGAAATGGCAATGGGTTTGCTATTTAGTTTATAATTCTTTTAATGATAAACTATCGAACTTACTAAACTCCCAAAATTCATTATAAATTTTTCTCATTCATTAATTTGTAGGAAAATCAGACTTACTGTTAATTATTGAGCAATAAGTATGTAAACTGTACAATAACGTGAAACAAATTCACTAAATGCAGTTCACTCTATCAAATCTAGTTTAAATTAAGGCTATGTTGGCACAGACCATGCCTCTAACACGATTATATAAAGTTTCTGAATAAGGGACTGACGGAAAACTAAATCCGACGATTTTTAATTCTCTGCTAAGCCCCAAGTTTTTGATAAAGCGATTAAGCGGTTTGTACATTCAAAGCGACTACAACTCACTACTTATTTACTCGTATCTTGAATTCTTTTAAAGATAATTTCCTAGAATATTTTTAAAATTATCAAGCAGTAACGGGAACTAAACTAGTGTACCTACCTCGGTAATAATTATATATGTAACTACATATATAATTATTACCGTACATAAAATTCTAGCGATAATTATTATTTATTGTATCTACGTAATAGATAAAAAACCAGAAACCTAAATAAGTTTACCTTAACACGTTTTTACTACACTATATTTTACACTACACACACACACTTTTCACACATCCACACCAAACGTTCTATGTTAATTATTGTAATAAATAATAAATAAAATATAAGGTTGCTAATTCATATATTATCTATACTAATATTATAAAGCTGAAGAGTTTGTTTGTTTGTTTGAACGCGCTAATCTCAGGAAGTACCTACTGGTTCCATTTGAAAAATTCTTTCGGTGTTAGGTAGCCCATTTATCGAAGAAGACTATAGTCATTACGCTAAGACCAACAAGAGCAGAGCAATGCTGGTGAAACCGCGGGGAACAGCTAGTCTTTAATATTCAATATTACAAGTTCCAAAAATAACACCCATATCTTATATGAAAAAATAACCTAATTCCAAACGCAGATCAACATTACAGCTTCCTGGAATCATCTCGTTAGCGATGAAAATGGCCGACAACTTCGTATGGAATGCTTTGCTTTTCTAGTCACTGTTGCTTTTTTATCAGATCAAAGTATTTCCCTTATAACGAGGTCTCTGAGATTATTGAGAAACCACTTGTAGTAGTTATTAAATACTGGTCTTCTTTATGAAATAATGGTATAATGTTAACGACATGGGATTTCCTACTCACCCAGAATTAATTTGTAAATCAAATTAAATCAAGGAAAATTTTCCTATATTCAAAATACTTAAGCGGCTTTATACTTTTTTAAGAGGCTGTTGTGAAGTAGCATACTTACTAAATTTACACATCCTTAAAAATGCAATAAATAATTAGTTGTAGATACATAGTATGAATTTGAATATCTGCTGCAAAGTCTTAAATAATTATTACAATTTATAAGATACTAGGTATAAAAAAACTCTACCTCGCTACCTACTTTTATATAAATTTCTACGTTTTTATACTCTTTAGACGTAAGATCAAGCCAAGAAAATAAGAAATGAGTAAATCTTCATCGTCCCCTATGAAACGCCTACCATTGATTTAGTTAACCCTATATCTGTCCCTCTAATGGGAAACCCATTCTGAGCAAACAAAATGACCGAACTTAAACAAAGTTAAAGGAATGTCGAACTAATTCATTACGCGAGAAACAATAAGAGAAAAACAAGATTAAGGGAAATCCGAAAGAGTTTCTTCCAAATAAAGTAGCCTGCAAATCTGCTGAATTAACTTCAATGTTCTGTTTGTGATGGATCTAAGTGGAATTTGTTGCTACTTAAGGATAAACAGCTTTGTTTAATCTTGAAACTTAGGTGTCTTAAAACTGTCATATTAAGATTGGACGTACGCTCATACGTACGTACGTACGTACGTATTTAAACCACTATAATATAATAAGACACAGGCATCAAGTGCGTCTGTCTGTCTATCTGTTCGCGATAAACTCAAAAACTACTACATCGATTTTAAATCTGTTTTCAGTAATGAATAGCGTGGTTCTCGAGGAAAGTTGTCTACTATGAAATCATGGGACAAAACCGAATATTTTTCAGTTTGAATTCATACAAAAATTCATACAAAATCTGATAGCAGATGAAATATACCCAATCATTGCACTTAATAACGTTACTAAACAAGGACATTAATATTCATAACACTTCAAACAATTGAACCTAAATGTTCAAGCGACATACAATACAGAATAAAGCAAATACACATAAAACAAAAAACAAAATCCAAGGGTAAAATAAATAAAGACGCCGGTTCGTAAACACTTTGTCATTATGACAAGCGGCTGGTATCTCCAAAGCGTTCAAATGTGCCACCGCGGCGCCTAAGGATTAAGTTACAATCCTGTAAAGGAACAAATCGAATCGAAAATCAGAAATCTTGTTTCCGAATTATTTTATACTTTTAACGTCTTCAAATAACGTTATCGCGACACATTTATTTGTAAACGATTCTTTGGTTATGTTCGATTTTTGAACTTGTCACTTCTTTTTTTTTGGTACTGGCCGTTGATAAATTTGCTTTTATAATAATTTTGACGACACCTGAAAAATTATTTGCTGCTGTTGATTTAAAATTTAAATATTATACTTTACTGTGACTTTACTTAAATACTTTTTTTAAATATTCTTTATGGCGCCAATAAAATAATTGCGTAATTTGCACAATTTGGTAAGAAGCAAGATATGCAAGGAAAATATTTTTTATAGATTCTGTGAATTCAAATGAAAAATTTAATGCTATTATTATTTATATCACAAAATTAAAAAGAAATAAAGGAAATTAATTGCACATATTCTCCGTAGGACTACACGCTGGGTAGCATTTTTTCCTTGTCAGAATGAAGAATACAATAAAAGATCCCAAATTAAAGTCAATTATGTGCAGGCACGCTTTAACTAAACCCGTAATTAGATTACTAAAGGACTTCCCACAAAACTCAGCTTACTGTCTGACATACACACGACATTATCACTACATAGTATAAAACAAAGTCGCTTTCTCTGTCCCTTTGTGTGCTTAAATCTTTAAAACTACGCACCGGATTTTGATGCGGTTTTTTTAATAGATAGAGAGATTCAAGAGGAAGGTTTTGGTATATACTTTATTTAAAAAAAAACTAGTATTATATATTTTTAACAGCTAAACTTTAAGACGTCTGATTAATTTGACTTTTGTTGATCTTTCTACCTAATAGGTTTAAATCTTAAAGTTAATTTCAGTGGTACCACCACTCAGAACACCAACGCACAATATTTAAAACAATTCTTATACATTGATATTCAATACAATAGAATGCAGTCGTCATGTAACAGTCACTCGTATATTGAATTTAATCGTGCAAAGCACCAGTGCGAATAATGGCTATGACAAATTTTCCATTCCGTCGAACATTTTCCTTTGAATGCACCTACACAATCGATGCTATTGCCTGCAAAATTGCGCGCTATTAACTGACATTCTAAATAATATCGATAAATGAACTAAATGGGACGCGTATGATCAATCATTTGTGTGGAGCTGTGTTTATGAGCGCGTTTGAAAATGTGGTTAAAGCAGAATAGGGCCAAATTGTTATTTAGGAAACGTTTAAAAAAGCTTAATGTTTGTTGTTAGAATGGACCGCTAGTGTGTGCGAAATATTTTTGGAATTAGGTTTTATCGTTTATTTTGATTGTTGTTTTTATAGTGGTACATTTTTACAGAGGTAGTTAGTGGGTATATCGTGTGTTGGTTTAAATTATATTGATAAATAAACAATAATATAATATAAATAAACAAATCAACGACTAATTAATTTATTAACACTAATAATATAAGTGTACTTATATGGCACGGCTGCAGTATGCATAAAGAAAACATCTTCGGAAACCTTAACCACACAAAACGACTGCAATTCGAACAATTCTGGAACTCCAAACCTGCAGAATTTTTCGCCAAAACCACTAACCAATAATAACTACATGTATGACATACCGTTGATACCTGCATCTGCTCTCTGATTGATACGTAATGATTATCCTTGCATGTTGTCCACGAAGACCGAATAATAACACAGCAACCGTATCAAATGACTTATTATTGACAACATAATACATCTGACGTATCGCAAACCAGCAATTTATGTAATGGCAAAAAATGTTGAGATCTTTAAATTGCTCACTAACCACCGTTCACTCGTCATAAATTCGCGGTAGTTCTTCGTATGACATTGACTTCAAGTACGAACTTTGTTCATGTGAAAATAGTCAAAGATCTTGCTGTATAAAAATTTTGAACAAGATTGGAAAATATATGTCCTTATATTACTTATGCACATAAAACGTAAGAAGATTTAAGTTTAATTTCTATTATTATAGATTTAGAACTTTCAGTTTATGTGTTTTTTTAACAAAAACAACACATGAACATTATAATTCTGAAAGCTGTGTTTTAATATTACACGTACTTTACGCATAATATGAAAACACAGCTCATAATAAAATGACTACTTTGCTCTGCAAACACCATTTTTTTCGACTATTTATACGCTCTTCAGACATTAGAAAACCAATATCCCCACATTATTATATCCCCAGCATATTTATACGCTCTTCAAACATTACAAAACCGTCACCAATACATATTTCCAATTAAAGTTCCCGCTAGACCAAACGTGGCTTCAATCAGCCACCAGCAGTTTACGACTGTCTTGTCCGTTCATAACGTTCAAAAACGCCGCTTGATTCATAACACGTGGTTGTTTGGTTTTAATTTCATGTGAACTAATGACGTGAACATTTCTATATTTAAGTTTGAATAAACTGTAATAAACAAATCACGTTATACGCGGTTAGTTAAAGGATAATAAAGAATATGAAGTTAGATTATAGTAATGAAATAACTCTTAATAATTTGAATTTAAATTTATTTATTACACTATTCTAACATCACATCTTACATCTACATACGTATATTTTTGTTGCTTGATACCAGATCTATACAATAATATAAGTCTAGTAACTATTAGATAATACAACCTAAAATAGCCTCAAAACACAAAATTGATTAATCGCTACCAATACCAAAACATTATTTACACAATTTCTTGTACCAAAACAAACAGCATTAAATCTCTAACATTTCCCGAAGCAGGTGAAATGTTAGAACCAGAAAGCCTTACCAAATATTTACAAATGAGTCGAGTGGCTTAAAACAAATTCTTCTTTAATCCAGTCTCGACTTTCTAGTGTTTACTGAATATTGCTACTGGATCCCTATTGTTTTTGGTGTTTATTGTATTAAGGGCTCTGCCGAATTTTGTTCGTAAATTTTGATTCTTGGAATCATCATGATAAAATAATGTAGTATTCATAATAAGAGAATACTCTTAACCCAACCCTACAATTAATACTTCATTAAGACAATAATTTATTAATAATACTTCTGAAGTGTCTGATTTAATCGAGTTCCACAAGGTTTTCATCAATTTTCTTATATTTTCGTTTGAATTTTAAAAGGAGTTGATTCAACAAATAGGAAGATAATGCCATCACATCATTCAAAACGAATCTATTCAGCTTTTGATTTGATTAGATACGTAAGTACAATGTTATTTTGATCATTAAAACTATGATGGATGATCAAAATGGAGACAATTTGTCAGTATGAACAAACCATATTTATTATTTATTATTCATTAACTAAATAGTAAATATCATTTATTTGAAAGCCCTTTCATTTCATTCATATTCAAATAACCTCATAAGTTACTAAAGAGTATGAAAAGTTTGCTTCCTATATTGCAAGCTCTCAGCTCCACTATTTGCTAAACATAAAAAGATACTACTTTGTGAAACAGCACTCAAATAGTGTTTGATTTCGCTACACATTCGCAAACATTTGAAGCTATCGAGTTACGTCGCATCTCCTTTTAACCGCTTATTCAAATTGTATTTGACAGGATTTTGTAAAATCCCCTTTAAATGTTGACTTTAAATCTTAAAACGCATTTGTTTCAAGCAGGAAATACACAAAGCTTACTAATTCCCTTCCAGGCCACACTCGGTGTAAGTTATGAAAAAGTGGATTTATAATTTATACCCTAAATTTTATTTATTAGACTCATTTCCGTTATTATATAAAGATGAGAGAGATGATGTTGTTTGATGTAGTAATTGCCAATTGGTGATAATTAATATTATTGAACGTGGAAAAATATTTTAAAGTACCTCTAGAATTACGATCCACATGACTGTATTTATAATGCAATCCTTAATTAATTAATTAATTAATCAATCAATCAATCCTTTATTATCCTATAAATTAAGTCTCAATGTGTATTTTTTTTTTCAGAGCAATAAAGTATAAATAAACAAATGCAGACATGTAGTTAATTTCTAGTAGCTGCTGTAATTTTCATAATTTTGATTACATCATGTTCACAATTTATGAAAATTACAGTATCGTCAAGACACATTTCTGTCACTCGATAGAGCTAGCATATTTCACAGCATTTCAATACAAAATATCCACACCTAATCAGCATCAAAACAAACACAAATAGGAAATCATTGGCGCGTTTTTTAGATGCTCTCCACAGACCCTGCTGAGTGCTAACATCATCGCTGTACAGTCATTAGTCGTCAGCTTCACACATCTGGAATATACGAAGAAATATTAACACAATAAATATTATGAGGAATGAGTATTGAGAAAGTCTTCTGTTTTAACTGTTATTTTGGGGTTTGAAAAAGTAGAAACAATATTTAGTTCGTGCTAATGGTATGCAGTGTTTAATATCTGTTTGTCACCGGAAATCTTTCATTTGAAAATGAAATAGACAACTACGTAATGTGCAAATTACATAAAGCTAATGTCCGCTCTACTAAATGGCTATTTGTATTCCATATAATTTTTATTTATATAGGCTAGGTGAGCCAGTTAAAAAAACATTACAAAAAATAAATTTCCCATCAACACAAAAAATAACAATATGTAAATGATACTTCGTTAAGCGTTGAACACTCGCAGAATTTTTAATATCGCTCCATGGAAACACATCATTTGTAAAAAAACAAAGCTAAAATTAACGCTATAACAACGTGATATTCCATCACAGAAACAATGAATCTCTTTTAACTCTGTACGTTATTAAAATCACGACATGAGAGACAAAGAAGGAGCCGACTTAAAGTGTCTAGCGCAATAAATAATTCCTCCTTGCGACAAATGAGGTCATATGTTTCATTTACGTTTTTTCCCTGACTTCCCGCGGGATCATGTGTCTTCTATTTCCGTTGATGTATCGAACGATTTGCTCTCTCAAATTTAAAACATGTTCGCTGTTTAGTATCATGCCTTTGGGGGTAATTAAGATGTTGGCGCGAAGCAGATGTCAACGTTAGGAGTGCATCTGGGAAGTGCGTAATTTTTTCTAATTCGAAAAGGTGCTTGTGAAAGTCATTTGTAATTTTTTTGCTGAGTTCTATTTTCGATCAGTGATGGGACGGGATACGAATATTTCGACTTCACAACAAATATCAATAAGCTAATATTGCTTATTAAAGGAATAATTATTGAAGCTATTCTAAATTCATTAACATTAGTGTCTGTTTAGTGTATTCTAATAAAGATAAAGATAAGATAACATAAATAATTATTAAAATAAAGATAAAGATCGAAAGACTGTGTTATAACTGAGCGCAAAGAAACATTGAAAAATCGCAGCATTGTTTATTTGCGCATTTATAGCGTAAGTCCCTATTTTAAGTTTTTTTCCTCCTTAAAAGCACTAAATACCTCTTAAAAATATATTCATCAATGAACAAATAATCAATCAGTAAATCAAATAAGCACGGACTATTGCGGCAAAGAGATTTCGCTCAAAACTATTAACATCCAGCAATGGTCAATGTAATGAGTTTGGCCTCAATACGAAATTAGATCAAATGCTCATCAATATAAAACAATCCATGCTAGCCTTGCGTTTTATTATTACTCATAAACACTTCTAACAAAGTGGTTATTGGTAGTGTGGTCATTTTAACACTTCAATGTGTTCTGCAAAGTTATAAAACTGAATCTACTATATAGAATCTAGAGGTACTATATCATAAGGATTTATCATAAGAAACATCGTATTTTAATATTGCAAATTCATTAAGTTGAAAATTATATGGATTATTTTGAAATGCCTGCCCTCATAATCTAAATAGCTTATTTTATTTTATTTTTTTTTTTATTTATTTAGGTTATCCAACATCAGTCACAACAATAATAAGAGCTAGGGTACATAATATAACAAAAAAAGACAATTGTGACAAACATTTACAGGATAACACAACATGATTAATGAGTCAAGTCACTATGTGGTATACAAAGCAAAAAAAAAAATAAATAAAAAGTAAACAAAATCAAGATAATTCCTTAAGTAAGCTTAAATTAATAGCTTACATCAAAATATGTTTTGTAATCACATATATTGATTATTTTAACAAAACTAAATATTGCGAATAGCTAAAACTTAAAAGAATAAACAGATTTGCACAAAACATTAATTAAAACAAACCAAAATTGCCTGAAATTATGTAAAATCCATCCATTAGTATGCCAACATTACAATTGTTCGAACTCCAAACGTACGAGTTGTAACTCCAGTATGGTAAGACGCCATTAAAAATCTTCTACAAAGAGACATAAATATGTTCGCGTGTAAATAAAACCAATCGAGCGTCGATAATATTCGAATAGTTTAATGTTCCTTACAACTGTTATCTTGCACGTGATACATATACTAGGTGTAAGGAATTTTGTGGGTTTAAACAACACCTGTATATTTATTTTGAACTGTAGACTGTTTTAGTCATTGAACTTGCTTAGATGAGCTTTTGTGTTGTCATAACTATGGTTAGGCAATGAGGTTTATGAATTTAGAGTTGTTAATGAAAACGGGTGTATCTTTGTAACTCCAAAATCAGAGCTTTTGTTTAATGGTTATCTATACATACACTATGATAAAAGAGTCTGTCACGGAAAAAATTAAAATAATTCAACACTAGAAAATATTAAAATTCAATGTTTCTACGTTGCCTATAGGTATTATGCGTAAAATATATCTAAACATCACCAAATAAATACTCGAAGCATCTCATTTCGGAACTATAGCCATTACAATATATCTATAGAACAATGCGTTCATAAAATCTTTCATTTATGTAACACTACGCTGTGAAATTAAGTAGTTACGCATAGGATAGTTACTGTTATTGGGAAATATATTAACTAAATTGTTATTGTAAGTAATACAAGTGATGTAGTGACAAAATGTCTCAGTAATAAAACTCTATGATACAGTTGTGGGTAATTTAATTCAGAGCAACGCATGCATGTCGTTTCGTATATGAAACATTACTCATAGGAGCAATTGTTTTAAATATATGGGAGTTTTTAGTGAATTATATAGAGTGAACTATACCACCTTTTTAATAAGAAACTTTTTCTTGTGAGACTATGTTGCTGGTATATTATTTTGTAATTCAATTAATCGATAAATTACTATATTGTTTCAACCGACTTCAAAAAAAAAAGGATTTCTCATTTCTCAATTCGACTGTATTTTTTTGGGTTTGTTACCTCAGTAATTTCGACTGGATTTCGATTTTGGTGAGTCATTTTAAATTTGAATACTAGTGCCTTCCGGTTAGTCCTATTAAATTCTGTCTAGTTCTTACTGTACGGAATAGAACTGTACTCAGAGACTAAAAGATTACACACAAGATCTATCCCTACATTTATAAAATTAACTATTACACCCGGAATAGAACGATGTTTCATACAAAAGCTTCATGATTGATACGCGCCAAATATTTTGCGTCCAAACCGACTCATAACATGCACTTGGCAGAATTACGATCTACAAAGAGTGATGAGTTTGTTCCTGGGGGTAACATTGCGTATAACAATATCTTTAATGATGCAATATTATGAGTGCGAATGTCTGTCTGTTAGCGATGCTAAATGCTGAGTGGATAATGGTTTTCACGTTTATCAATGTTGGAGATATTGGAAAAATGTGGTAAAGAAATGATATAGAAGTATTTATTTGTAATGCGTAAATAAAAAGCTTTTGGCATAAAATAAATATGGTATTTACTGTTTTCTGTATGTATTTCCGAATAATAATTGAAATTGCATACCGATGGCAATAAACTTTCATTGGCAATTATGTAGTTTAAGTTACCTAAGTAGCTAATAGAAAAGAATTAACGAAATCTACTTTACTTTATCTATAAATAGTAATAAATAATATTTAATATAACTTTGATTTTAAATAAATACAAACAGATCCAATTAGAATTTCTTGAAGTTACGATTCGCAGAATAAGTAGGTATTTTCATATATTTATTTTTATCAAGCAATTTAATAAAAGTCAAACCAATTATTAATACTAATTTGGTAAATAAATGTAATTAAATTATCGTAATAAATTTTAGAACGACTCTACAGCTTCTTCAATAAATTAAACTGTATTAAATCGAATAAAATCAACCAGCACAGTTCAACTGAATTAGAATTAATCTTGCAATCTCCACGTAAGGAATAGCGGAGTTCGGGCTATCTCAATATCTTATTCAGCAACAAGGATGAAGGAAGTTCTAGTCAATAATTTAAAATACCTTAAGTGCATGGTAAGGTTCATAAAACCGCGCCCGGGAGTTTATTGCTCCTCCTATGGCGGCTCTGCTGAATTTTGGATCTGGAACTCTGTGGATCGTCATTTGTTTTGTTAATGGAAAGGGAACTTTATTATGATGGGGCTAAATTTGAAATCGGTTTAGTTTGGATGGACCGTTTTGTGGCTTCTATGATTGCCAGTTATTTTTCTAACCAAGTTTGCGTTTTCTGAGCTAATTAATATGGAAATTTTTATTATTTATGTTTGAAATTAGTTACATGGTTTGCTTTTGATGTTCTATTTATATGATTTTTATTCAAATACAATCATGATGATCACATTATGAATGATTTAAAAACAAGAATAAAAATTTACACTAAGCGTCTCAAAAGAAGTAAAGTAAACTTTACACTCGCCATTGCAATTAATCAAAGGTAATATTCACACAATCAAAAACAGTGTAAAACAAGGATCTTCAGATAGTTTTACGACTGCTTCGTTCTTCGGTCTGGCAACATTGAGGCGAGAATAAATAAAAAGGAAAATAAAAACAGAGTATATGTGCCGTTTAAAGTCAGTGATGCCAAAGGAATGATGAATATTACAACTTGCTCGACGGCCAAATAGCGAACTTGACTGAAAATAATTGTGGGCTTACAGTTTTGGCTTTGTACTTTGAACGTTTCCTATGTTAGATATTTTTCGTGTACGAATTTCGTATTTTGTATGAAGTGATTCTATATCATAAGATATTCAAAGTTAACTGTCTGTTACATGTATCTGATATCGCATTTACTTATAAAGAAAAACAGAGAGCTTTTAATTTGTAAAAAGAATTGGGCATTTTATTTTAAAAATTTGTTATAATTTGAATTTTTGGATATTTGGAAATATCGTTAAATCATTATAAAAACTCATCATCAAATCATTATAACTGTATAATATGTAGATACCTCATATATAAATATTTATATTAGATAAATATTTAAGTAATCGAAAATTTTTACAATTATTTAAAAATAGTGTAGATATAAATTTTATGCTTAGTAGGTACTATATTTACCATTTTTATATGTAACTAGCTTTCCACCCGCGGCTTCGCCCGCGCAGCCAAAGAAAAACCTGCATAGTTCCCGTTCCCGTGGGATTTCCAGAATAAAACCTATCCTATTTCCCGGGGTAAAAAGTAGCCTATGTCCTTTCTCGGGTATCAAAATATCTCTATACCAAATTTCATGCAAATTGGTTCAGTAGTTAAGGCGTGATTGAGTAACAGACAGACAGACAGAGTTACTTTCGAATTTATAATTTTTATATGTAATTAAAATATGTTGTTCAAATTTGTATACTGACAACACCTTAATATATTGTTTAATTAAACATCTGTAATAGGAATTGAAAACGATCGTCACGGTATACCATAAAACGTAGAATTTAAACCATTTCTATTATTCGCCAGATATTCTTAACGACTTACTTCAGAAGTGATTCCTTACGTTCACAGTTATAAAAACGACATAAAAGCGAACAGTTTATTTCGCTTGTTATTTCTAAATTTATGCTCAAATCTAAAATTGTATCGTTTCCTGACGCGGTGTTTACAAACTATTTCTTCACTGATGATGTTTTGTCAAATTGTACACTTTGTAGTTTTCAAATATAGGATGAATCATGATGATAAATCAACCTGTAAAGATAACGTGATAAATCGACTAACAACTATATTAATATTTCACTTCAGCAGATTAAGGGTGATATAAATATGTCGGTATATATTACGTCGTTTCAACGAATTCTGATGATGTCTTCGTGTATTCGTCACTCTGATGTATATGCTTTTTATTTACGTTGAGGAATTATCTCAATTCCGCGTAAATACATGGTATCAAATATTGATGATTTTTTTTAATTATGACGTAGTAAGGAATTATATTTTACATAAAATAGGATGGTAGTTAGATGACATTAAGTACTATCAGAAAATGGCTTAATTTAACTGTTTTTCCATAACGAAAACTATGTTGATGAAATCATAAATAATACAAAATTGGGCAACATCTGGTTTTAATGAATTGTAATAATTCACAGTAAAAAACTGCGCATTCTTGAACGAACAAGTGATCGTTTTTTAAGTTTAATTATATAAGAAATTATAAAATATTTAAGTGACACGCCATTTTATGTTCAAACTAATTACAGTAAGAAACCCGAATCATCGGTATTTCTAAATTGCTCACAATAATTTTATAAAGCTCCGGGACAACCAAAAATTCTCATCAATTAACATTTTTAAAGACTTACTTGGAATTGATTGCACGTCGCAAAAAGTCTCTCTTTTTGTTCAAGTAAAAATCTGCTTTTTTACTACAAATTTAAACACGTAAAGTAGCAATCGACTGTCATCTATATACGAACACGGAACGATCGACACATAATATTATTATAGAAACATATTATTTTACATTCGGATATACAATTTTCAAAATTTAATTATTTATAAAAAGCAGTCAGCAACTGTAAGTATTGGAGAAGGTATACTACTACTCTACAACTTTTAATAGATAAAACGTATTTAATAGGATTAGAATGAAAAATTTAAAGATGTTTTCACATTATTTATGTAAAATTGGAATAGAATTAGCGTATACGTTTATACGGTTTAAGGTTTATTCGATGCATTATTTTTAAAAGACCACGTTAGGAAAGTGAAAGAACAAACGAAGGGATCGATAATCCATAAATATCCTTCCTGAGTAATTAGACCGAGACAATGTTCAGTTTATTTATTTACAAAGAGGCCAGCGTCTTTTGTCAAGCTGTTAAGGCCGTGTACGCGGTCCGTGCGCTGTTTGGCTCAAATATGTGATTTTTCAAACCAGATTGTCCATCAACCACTTATCTTACAAACATATGAATTACTAATAATTTTAGGGAATTTTATTGTCTATATAGTTAGTTAAGAGTTTTTTTCAATTAATACAGTATTTGTGAATACCATCAAGATAACTGAGCCGATGATTACTTGATTTCACTTTTAGTGTCAATTTCGAAGCTAAAAATATCTGAAATTGCTGACAGATCTAACACACATTTTTTTTAACTAACTGCAAAAATCCTTATTAAAATAGTTAGTTAAAAGATTTTTTTAATTTGGACTCCTAACTTACGAAATTAAAATCCGAACAATGTGAATTTTTTTAGAAATTATACTCGACAAAATGATTATTTTCACCAAGATATTTGACTTAGTTGAATATAATTTATACATATTGCAATAAAAGAACGTATTACTTATAAGATAAAATTTAAAAAATCAACTAAGGTACCTCTATTATTTTTCTACAATTTTTTTTAAAGTACTATAAAACACTGCGCGCGACCCGATTAAAATCAGTCGGCAGCGAGCCTTCCCAGAGAGAGGACATGTTGCTCGGCGCTCTCCTGTGGACCTATGCTGTTCATAGTAAAAGGATAGCGCAAGCCGCGATCTATCGTAATAGATCGCGGAGATTTTGACTTGCGTTAAATTGAATAAGCGCTCTTAATGAAGATTTGTGTTAACTTTGTAGTATTACGGTTTTCTTTTTACCTCTTCAAGATAACACGATGTGAATTATTTATCGTCCCGGGCTTCAGGCTGAAGTGGGGCGACTTTTGACGGTCGACTTTTTCTAATTAATGAAAGTAAACAAACTTTTTTAATGATTAATAAAATTTCTTTTGTTTAACTTATGCGAATAGTCGGGCATGATCACTTGATTAGGTAAAGTTTTAAATTTTAACGGGGTTCATTTTTAAGTTACAATTATTGAACGATAGAGACGCTCACTGCCCGAGGACTAAAATGCTTGATTCTCATTGGATCAGATTTAAAATTAGCTGTTTGAACTAAACTTTTTCACTCAATAAAGTATACCTGATCTTATGTTCGATTCTGAATCTAGAAGGTTCAACTCCTAACTGAAATAAAACAATATTTTAAAACTCCTCTATCTTCATAATTTACCGTTAGCGATAACTTCAATATTAAAAGAGGAAAACTTTTCGATTTCTCCTTCCCATTATGATTTTTTATATTCGAGAAAGTTCTATTTTGTTCTGAAGTTCGTTCTTGTGTGTTCATGACATGACATGTTTCCCGCCTTCGAAAAAATTAGAGACCATCACTGCGTAATTGGAGTGTCAAAAGTTATCTGATTTTACTTGCAAAGCGCGTGGCGATATGAAATTTTTCGCACAACATCCGCGTCGTTTGGCGTAAAAAAGGGAATTCAATATGAGGAGAGTGTGCAATCAACATACGACCTACATTCCATTCTATATAATTATGTATGTGAAAGCGCTTGGTGTACGTTAATTCGCAATTGCGTCGGGATGTGATCATTATTGGTTTTGCTCTGAATGCGATAGTACTCTTACATTTACATAAAGGATAAAGGGCATTGTCTTGATCGCTTTTGGAATGCAATAGACTATTGAGTTCATTCGTTTAATATAAATTGTAATGTCACATGATAAATAAATATGAAGGATTTAAGATATCTCATTTTTTATTCATCTGTAATAACTCCAAGTGTCAGTCCTTTTTACAGCAAATAAAAAGGCAATCGACTGAAATGAAAAATCCACATTATATGCTCGCAATATTTTAGTCTGCAGAAAAAATAAGTTTTCACGAAATTATTATGAAAATTTGATTATTTTGAATAAAAATCAAAACAAATCATGACTGCGAGAGTGGATAGATTTAACCGAACTCGGTATAATTGGTACCTATCTGATACAATAATAATGATTATCATGAAATATATAAAACTGCATTCACCGAGCGCAGTTTATTTATTTGCATCTCCATTCAAATCACCATACATAATTTAATAAGCAAAGTTATTGACAGTATAAAGAAAATTTCATACATTAAAACAGGCAATTAATGTAGCTGAAATTCTATTGAACAACTGTAATTGGAGAGAACTGTTTTCATTGATTCTGTAGGTACGTAATTAAAGCAAAAAAGCGTATATGCTAAACGTTCAAATGGGAGTAACGATGTCATTATCATCGGCCTAATAAGGCAAAGTCGGTTCCACTGAGCATATTCTAGTTAATTATAAAACAAATAAGGCTGAGGCTTGTATGTTGCCGTGTGAAACATACATGTATATGAGACTCATCTGGAGGAATCTCACGTTGTTTTCATTTGCCAAAATGTGCTAGATTTGATATGCGTTCTTGTTATGGAGGCGTTAATTTAACCTCGTAGAGTTATTACGATATTCTTGTTTTATGACTCGAATAAATAGCGATGTAGTATAATATTAAATTACCCTTGTAATGTAAAATCAATTGTTAGATTATGTTATGAATACTGAATAGAATGACGATACCTTTTGTGGTTTAATTTAACTCGGTTAACAACAATAATTTTTAAAATGTAGAGTATGAATGCCGATTACAACATCTTTTGTTCATTAAACATTATATAGCCCAGATTATTTTTAATTCCAAAATAGAGCACTAATTAACGATGTTTTTGGGAATATACAAGCTATTTCAAAAAATTTTTCGTTTAATTAACACATCTTGATGAAAATGAAAAACGCGTTTCAAAGGATCGTTGTAAATCAAATTGTTAAACATTCGGCGTAATTTGAGTTGGAAATATCCTTGCTAGGGATTGTAAAGAAAGCGACTCATAAACAATGCATGGACCAGCATCAAGTTATGAGATGACTGTTGACTTTGCTCGCGAGTCGCGAGATTGTAAGTACTTCTGTTCATGCTCTTCGTTTTTACGACTTTTAATAAACATGGGTTAGGGTTTTGTTTTTTCGTAAAACGGAGGGTTTATGGGGGCAACGGTATTATCATTTTTAAGGAATGTATGAAGGTTTTATGTAAGACTGGATGTGTTCGCGACTTCGTTCGTGTGGGAGTGGTTATGAAGCGGATTATCCCGTGGAATTTGCGTGGAATACTTTCCATGCTCTGCTACTATTGGTTGTAGCATGCTGTGTATTGAAATCATTCAAGAGATTAGCATGTTTAATCAAGCAATCAAACAAGTTTCAAAAAGAATTTAAATAATGTCATTTCTATTATAAAATCTTTGATGAAAATAAGGTTTATGGTTTCTTTAATGATCAGATGGTTCAGCATGTTTTTAAATTACACATAAAGCAATATCTAATACTTGAGTTCCAAAGGGATACCTTACCCCTTCCGTATCAACAATTATTTGTTTGTATGATTAAATAGCAGCTCGAGAAACCATCGGGGGCAAATGAAAACCCACGTAGGTAATTCTCACTCCATTGTACAAGGGACTGCAGTAATAATGCTCTAAGGTAAATATTAGCACAGACAGACAGATGAAAGAAGCGGAAACTAGACTCGAACGAAATTTATACTTTTTTAAACCGCTCCGCTGTTTTGTGGTGGAATTTTTCTCATTTACAGGCTTATTGTTCGCTCCCTAGATGCCTGTACCTTGCTAGTTTATGTAGGGACTGAAAAATGCAATATCCCCGCTATTTATTGACTTTCACTCGTTATAGGTCTCTTAAGCGACTGCAATTAAAATTGCAATTACTGTTTGTTGGTTTGAGGAGGTTATGATTGGTCTACTGTTTTAATAAATTTCAAGGTTGCTTCGTTATTTGCAGCGTTTTCAAAAATTAAAGAAATGAAATTCAGGAGTTATTAAATGTGCCGTATTGTTTAGTACGTTATTAAAGTGTTGTAAAGAAGCACCTTTTAAGTAGGTATTCAAATAATCGTTGAGTACAATAGAAATATAGAAATATAAATCGCTACGTTTACGATCCTGATTAAATCGATTTATATTTAACTAGTGGTCCGCCCCGGCTTCGCCCGTGGTACATATTTCGCAATAAAAGGTAGCCTATGTCCTTTTACGGGTATCAAAATATCTCCATACCAAATTTCATGCAAATTGGTTCAGTAGTTTAGGCGTGATTGAGTAACAGACAGACAGACAGAGTTACTTTCGCATTTATAATATTAGTATGGATTGTTTATCACGATTATAGAATTCCGAAAACTATAAAAAAGCTCTTCAACATCAAATAATTCTCTCATTTAGAATCGAACTATTTTATAGCAATTAAATACTTGAACAATACTACAATGTTTTTCAGTGTTTCGTTTAGTTAGCTGGCTTATTTAGGTAGATTCGTTAGCCTCCATTAATTGTGGTTATGTTGTAGTGTGTTGTCTGGAAAACACGTCCGCAGACATATAAATTTAGACGGATAGATTAAATAAAAATCTTGGCTGTTTAGCTAAAATCCTTTGCATGCAAATATTATATGAAACAATCTTATAAAGAGGAGGAATGTTTTGTTTGTTTAGCTATAATGATTTTATTCAAAGGCGACTGGATGAATTTGGAAATTATTTTCTGTTATAAACAGTTATGTTTTTATTGAGTGAAATAGGTACTTTTAAAAATTTTAAGGTTATAATTATGTTTTAATTCGCTCACAAATAATACTGGCTGGTGCCCACTTGGACTTTATGGTAACGAGGTTAGTTATAGAACCACTCTTTAACGCAACCGATTTTATGGTACATTGGTTCAATTATAGTTTCAATTAATTATTTTTTGTTAATTTATTAAATGTACAGACACACTTTTTATACTCTTATAATAAAGGTATAATGTATAAGTACCTATAGATACAATTGAAATGGCAGATATTGTACATGCAATTATAAATTTATAATGTATACCCAAAAATTGTTTTGATAAGCCTTTCAATAAATATAATAACCTTAAAATTGAAATTGAACTGAAATTTAATTTCGTCGAAATTTAATTTTTGTGTACCTATGTATCTTTTATCATCGTTCCTCTTAAATAGTCTAAGAAATTTCTACGAAAAACATATATTACGTAATGCCCACGAAATCGTGTATATTTTGTAGAGATAATTGATATAAATTTCAAAGAAAAACAATTCCATGAACTTTTATTAAATATGTACTAAGTTCATACCTATTTATTAAAGCTTAAGTTTTACCCAATTCATAAATTATTATATTTTTTATTATATTTTCAAGGTTTAGTAGAAAATTCTCATACTTTAAGGTTTATTTTTTTTTATAATTGCTATCTTCGACAAACAGGAAAAGAAGGGATAGATTAGGTAATATTAGTTATCTTTGGCAATGATCCATCTGAATATTTCTAAATTGGATATAAGTGGTTGATAGCTAAGAAATTGAAATTAATAGCCACAGTTAATTGACGTCATTATCTAAATATGTATGGGATTTTAATGGTTTGATTGGCTTTCGACTTTCCGGTCCGTCTTAACTAGAGAAAGTATCGCTCTTTCTGAAACAATTTGTTTGGCACAAATTTTATTTAATGGAATGTTAATCTTAATAATTATTAAAAAAACTTAAAGCTTTCAAATGAAACAAGGATCATCAAAATCAGTTCACTCAGTCGAAAGCTCTGAGGTGACAAGCGCAAAAATAAAATTTGAAAATGTATTATAAAATGTAATGTATAACTTCCACCTTGACATAGCGTGTAAAGCGTGACCTAACCACTAAAATTAAAATTTTGTGAAGAGTTAAAAACATATAGGTACCTAGGTAGATACCCACTTAAATTTCATATTTAATGAGCGTTGAATCATAGTCAAATCAGACACTTGTACAGTACTAAATATACTGAAATGTGAATTAAAAAGCTGTATAAATAATTTAATATTTTTCTACACTCAATTCGTTAAAATGTATCTAGCGCTCGAGCGATGGCATCGCAAATACTGAGCTTTTTCCCAACTCGTTTTAAGGGTTCGCGGGAATTTGCTTTTATACTACGGAATGTATTTTCTGCTAATGTAGGTCTAAATATATAACTGTGTTAGTAGTGCTCTCACATATTTAGACGAGATTTCAATTCATTATGATCCAAGTGTTTATTTATGCTAATATGTGTGTTATTAATGTACCTACGTTTCATTTATAGACATTTTAAGTAGATCGTATATAGCTAATTATTACATAGCTTCACAACGACCATTATAATTTTGATTATTTCATTTATTGTTACACTTATTTACACTCTTTTCAAAGTTTTTTTTTTATTCTTATGGATCAACATTTTGATTCTTGAGCAGCTGCAACGCATATAATATAGTGTACCTATTTGTTTCAAAGTTTACCTGCAGCGTCCAGAATGGCTTATGATTGTCCTTATATTTTTTCTATTGTGTTAGAATATTTAAGGATTGTGATAAAAAAAATTAAAATAGCTCTACATAGATAATATCTATAAATTTACATACTATAAACACATCATACTCCATCTCCAAACTACGTAACAACTTGAACAAAACCGAAGTGGGTCTATTGAAAAGCAGCCAGGAATTATATCATAAAAATCTGACACAGCTGTTACCATATTTCACAATCGTATTTTAAAAATTTACAAGCAGCGAACAGCTTAATAGAAGGAGTGCCATCAAAGATTTAACGAGACGGTCTTTATTACGGATCTGGCTGATCTCCAACTAGCCTTTTGATGATTGATGTTAGAACACCTCTGCTTTCCTCTTGATTGAGTACATGTTTTGTTTGGTTAGCCGATGGTGATTGGATGCCTTCGTTAATTCTTATGCTGAGACGTCGATGTGTAGGAATAATTGGCCTCTTGTTAGTCAATGAAAAATGATTAGCATACATTTTTTATCGGCGTGCGTCAATCGTATGGAATGGTTGGCATACCTATTTTTAGCCTAGATATCTTTTCTACTCTTATATTATTGTTGAACTATGTTTTAGTGGTATTACGCGTAATATAACTATTATAGTAGAGCCATTTTAATAGGCAACATTTGACAGTTCAACAAAATTCAACAACGTAACCTAGTAATGACGACATAGAATAACATGATATTTCGTTTTGTTAGAACTGCACATTTGCTTAACTTTTTTTCAATTATGATTACATATTTATAATAATAATGACCGATACAAGTAATTTTAAGATTTTATTTTACTGATAAACCATACTAAACATAATAAACAATTTCTGAATTGAAGAACTGACGTCGCTACAATTTTGTGTCAATAAACCTTTTTTCTTTTTAAATATCAGAGACGTTACTCTAAGAATCGAAATCGGACATCTAGAATCTTACTAAATATAATAGAATACTTGTGAATAAAAATCATCATAAATTAATAAATTCGATTGACAAATGTTTCAAATCCGTATCGATTAATTCACTTTAATCGATGTTTTTAAGCAGGTTACCTCTCTTCGAAGATAAAATTGATAGACGTCAAATGTGGCCGATTAAATTGGCTCGACTATAAGTATTTGTTGTAACTATAAATTAGTCTGAATTTATTTTGAAGTAACTTTGCATTAAATATATACTTTTTACTTGTTTATTTTGTGTTCCTTTAGTTTTATGTACCTATGCATATTTCGTACATATAAATTTCAATTTTAGCAGATACACGTACAAACAACTCAATAAAGATAAAGGCTATAAAATTTAAACTGTATAAAACTTAATAGTGGATAGTCTAGACGCTAGGTAAACTATTAAAGATTTGAGATATATGCAATACATTGTTTATGATATTTAACCGACTCTAAACCTCAATAGTTTTATATTAATAGATATTTCGCTACAAATATTTACTTATATAATGTAGCGCTTACTAAAAATTAAATTTCAAATATAAAAAGAAATGTTTTTGAGTACATACTATTATGTGGTTAAATTTTATTATGGTGTTTATTACGATTTAATTAAGGGAACCTTTTAACAAGAGAATTTTAACAAGTCTATCAATTTACTCTTCACTCAATTCAATTTAAAACGATACTACTAATAAAACTATAAATATATAATTATACAGCATGATATTGAGAAAATACTATTTAGGTTTTAAATTAGTGTCGCGTGTGGCTTGCCGGTTCTCATCAAGATATACGTTCACAATATTAAAAAAATAATATCATTCAATGAGGATACAGTCAATCTTAATAATCGTCATAACAACTTGCTATTGTTTCATTTAAACTTTCTTCCCAAATTGATACTCTAATAATTTGGTAATATGAATGGTATATTGGTTTAGTTTTGTGAGTAAATTGGCGTATATCTGTGGATTATATACCTTTACTTATGGTATACTCTATAAGGACTTCCTTTGTCCTTAATAAAACAGATGCTAGTCTTTCATCTCGATCTCATCACGCGTTCCAGAATCTTGACTAATAATGTTCTCCTGTAATGTTGGTAATACCATATTTTATTAGAAATGTCTCTGCTCTATATAGAGGAATTACTTATTAGCTAAAATAATTACGTCTTTAAAATTTTATAATATAGCCTATACAACTGCTTTCACTAGAAATTTCCATACTCACTTGGAGAAATTATTTCTATTTTTAATATCAGAACCATGCAGTTGCATGGTTCCTTTAAGAAAAGGTTGTATAAAGCTATTCATGAGCAATCTTGTTTACTAAGAAACCGGCGCTAAGCGATTCTATTTACTTGTTTACCCAACGATACATTTTCTTAATGAATTGGGAAGCTTTCTTCAGGGATGTCTCTTATTTTCGTGTTCAGATCTAATCGCATTAGCTTGGAATGTATTAAATATTGCTTCGTCTGTTTTTGTCAGAATCTTGGCCTATTTTGGGTTGATTTATTTGGTAGAGGTAAATTAGGTGACGGTTAAGTTTGTGATTGTTTAGAAAGTTATGTTTTAATTACATATTAATGTAAGTACTATCTGTCAGAAATACAATCGACCAGAAAAAATATATATAAAACAGTGATGCTAATGCTCTACAGTATTATTTTATCTAAAATGGAAAGTATGATGCATAATATAATATGATTTTTAGGTCTGAAGAGCCCCATAGAGTATTAAAATATATAATATATTAACTAAAATATAGCATCGATCGAATGATAAATTAAAACTGCTAATCACAGTCCTTAGACTTAAAATTATTAAAAGCACACTTTATACATTCACGCCTAACTAAAACAGTATAATTGTTTTAATAAGGCAAATAATAAGACTCAAAATTAACGCACTTATCCTTGACCTACATTAACACGTTTCATTATAGGACAATACTTATCTTATCTCCTATCGCTTTGCAAACAGTAGAGTTAGAAATCAGTTTTGCATCACCGTCTAAGAATCTAGAGTGTGGTGGAGCGAGGCAATTAAGAAATTTATTGTAATAGCCGAATCTGGGGCAGCCATTACGCTAATGATCTCTAATTCTGATGTCCCGTAAACTAAACAAGATTTCGGTATATATTTATATTAATTGGGGTACTGGAATATTTATACTGTGATATAAATAGAATTCGGTAGACTGCGGCTTTATTAAATTTATATCAAGGTTATAAAATTTAATAAATTCATCAGTTATAATCTTGGATGGATTTATACAAATATTTATCGATTAATTTAGGTCGTATGCAAATTATTATAATTAAAATAAATAGACGTTTACAAATAATAAAATTCTGATCAAAAACGAAACTTAATTTAGTACCTACCTAGAATTATTATGATCATAAACTAGAATAGGAGATGCGCGAATTGTGAGTATTTTGAATATTTATCTGTGGTGCGATTGCATTGAATATAATGTTATTCCAAACAAACAGTTTGATAATCGTTAAGTAACTTTAAGACCCTATGTAAGAATATTTCAATAATTTATAGCCAATAGTTAGCAATACCTCAGTACTGCATTGTTTCGCTATTGGTCCTCTGCCATCTTATTACAATAACGAGTCGATTTGCAATCGAAATGTCACCGCCGTAAATAGCCAACGTATCGAATACGAAAAAAATATTAAAATCGATTTCGCAAACATTCATATCGAGCCTGGAAGAACGTATAAAGATGATTTGTTTAATCCTGCAACCAACTCAACGTGATGAATATCGCGACGCATATTGGAATAATGATCCCGCCTTGCACTGTATTCAATGGGAATTTTGCATACAATATGGTAGATGGATTTATATTAAAATATGGTTAGCGTCAGTGCCGGTTGCTAACAATAAATTATTCATTGCACACAGTCAATTTTCGTTCAAGATAAACAGTAAAGTATATCAAATTCTCGGATGCATTGTAACATGAGCGAGCTCATAAATATTCAGATTACATATTATTGTTCTCGGTTTGTCGGTAATTAGATCGCCCACGAAAGGAAGCTGCGCTTTAATCAGCTAGTAGCGACAAAGTTGGTAATAAATTACGTGGAGAACTTACAAGCAACCCCGCGTAATATATGTAACTCATTAAGATTGCATTGTATTAATAATATGATGCTTAACAGTAATGGAGATTTTATGGGCTTTTTAATGAACTGTTTTATGATAATGCTACACTTGTGACGCAATTGTTAAAGGCGAAGAATAGAACTTAATTTTATAACGTATTGAAATGCAATCGCGATTTGCATATAAAGTTTCTAAATTTTGTGTGACCTGTAGCTATTATGTCAGTTAATTTTTA
Organism: Colias croceus; assembly: GCF_905220415.1. Classification (NCBI taxonomy): domain Eukaryota; kingdom Metazoa; phylum Arthropoda; class Insecta; order Lepidoptera; family Pieridae; genus Colias; species Colias croceus. The sequence continues at coordinate 3,004,876 of NC_059549.1, forward strand.
CGTAAATATAAGAACAAATATTACAAAAAACCTGAAGAGTTTGTTAATAAAAATGACAATTGGTGAATTGGAAAACTATCAAAATTCACAAAATAGAAAAGCAGACCGATTATCCCGATATCCCTTGATGTAATTACCATGGAATTCATATTTGTACGTCACTCAATTCCCTGTCAGTATTTCTACACAAGCCACAAGGAACAAAATGCATGACACATCTTTTTCCTATTTACAAGCATGAGCGATGCTGGACATGACCTTACAATTAACATTGGAGCCATAAATCAAATCTAAAGCGCGATCACTGACACTTCCTAACCTCAAAACTAGAATAGCGCTTCTATGTTGTAAAAGTTTTATTATTATTGGTTGTTGAAATAAAAGTTGATCAAAGAAACAACCGGTCGGAAATAATTCAATTCACAAGAGAAACATTGTATCAAAAATTACAAATAGGTTTTATGGAAGTGATAATTTTAACCATGACGTATTGAATTGAAGTGCTTGTTGTTTTTCAACTCCAAAATACTTCTATTTCTACAGGTCACTTACTGTTTTATTTCTCAGGGCAGCAAGGTAACTTTGGCAAATCTATTACCTAGGGTGTAATATAATGTATGACGCTCCTTAGATTATATTATTATTATCCCAATTCTCAGAAAGCAAGGTAATATAATAATAAAGTTATTAACCCGTGCCTAATGATTACACGAATTTCGAATCCCCATTTACACTAACAGCTCATTACATCTATCCAAAAATACGCACCTAATTTTAACGCAACACTATTAAAAATAAGCGAAATAGCTGACATAACAAACATGTTTCATTGTCGGGAAATCTTTTTGCCGGCATTCCGTACACGACAAGGGTGTACAAGAATAAATTGTGAACTAACAAATTGGTGCGCCGGCACAGCAGTGATCGATGGGCCCGCGACGTGGATACGAAACAAAGACCAAGTGTTGGTCGCAATCACACTGCCTATTCAACTGTACATAGAGGTACGAAGACGCATGGATGGTATGGGCGATTAGACCTTGACATATTAGGTGCTCGTGCACTTGATAATTCATGGGGTAACTGAGACAATTTAGGCGCTCTGAATCGACACGGTACTGATTATAAATTAACGTTTGTTTGTAATTGGGATGGATAAAGGGATTTAATTAATATGCTCTAGCTTCAAAGGGGTATTTATTCAAGAGATATTGTGTAATTTTGTTAAATAAATTACAAGTTTAGTCTTTACTTCAGCCTTATAGAGATAAATTTTTAATATGAATGCATACGTTAATTACAGCCTCAACTCAATTCCAACTATGCAAACATGCAATATTGATACCACATAGCCAAAAATATTATTTAAAAAAGTGAATAATCTAGCTTCCTTGTACCTATTACATATTTGATGTAAACCTAACACGTCATATCCATACAGAAATCGTGCTTAAAGTAAACCACATTGGCACGCGAGCAAAATTCATTCAGCCAATTAGCCATGGCCAAAGTTGCAACCAATCATCGTTTGACACAAGTCAAATTGGTGTACGAACAATTTGTATGGAACAAATCGAGGTCATTGACTGATTGATCAGGTTTAATAGACATTGATTTTTAATAACGGCAGCTTTGTTATGTAATTGCGTAGTATTGTTAGCATGAGACAATTTAGAACGTGCTCTGAAGGGTGTTGGGCAATTTTTAATCTATTTTTAAGTGGATTGTTGTATTGATATAGTTCGTCAATTATAACCAGTAGGTACAATGAAATAGATTGTATTGTATTGTTGTGATACAAGTTTCTACTTTTTGACCTGTCTTAGAAGGACGAAAGAAGGACGATTCGTAATCAGTTTTCTGATATGATTTATCTTTCTAGTATAATTAACTAAATCTCAATAAGTGTTTACTTATTAAATTATGTAGTCATGTTGCATTTTAATTCATTTATTACAACTTTTGGCATTATTTTACGTGTTAAAATATTTTTGCAAACTAACAAAAATGCAAGTATGTAAGATCAGTATTTTATTGCATCTGCTTATTCTAAGCATAAATAAAGCTGAGATAGTGCACCAATCCATCATGTTGCCATATATTATTGTGCACCGCGAATACCGGGAGATTATTTACATAAAATTGATGAGCTCGGGCAGCACTGTCTAACCTTGCCCTTGACGGATTATGAAAGTACCTTTAACGTACCTTTGACGACGCGGTTGGCGCGGTGGTAAAGTAACTGCCTACTGAGCCGACGGTCCCGGGTTCGATCCCCGGTCAGGGCAAATATTTGTGTGATGAACTCAATTATTTGTTCTTGGGTCTGGGTGTTATTATCTATATATGTATCTATTTATTAAATATTATATTTATCGTCGCCTAGTACCCACAACACAAGCCTTAATTGAGCTTACTGTGGGACTAGGTCGATTTGTGTAATAATGTGCTATAATATTTATTTAATGTTATATTATCTGTGGTGTTTAAACGCCATGTTGCGTGTCTAGTACAAACTATTGTGTTGTAGTGAATGACATATTAAAATATTAATTGCATACCAGTGCGTTGTTATGTTAATTATGGGCTTGAAATAAAAACAATGAATGTAATAATGAAATGTTCTGAACATAGATGATGCACACTGAAATAAATCTTCTTCTTCATCCGAACCGCGAGGGACTGGAACATGCTTCCTGAGTCTGTGTTCCCCGACGAGTACAATATGGGGGTCTTCAAGCGAAGAGTGAACGGGTACCTTCTAGGGAAGCGCGCTCCATCTTAGGCCACATCTCAGCTTACCATCAGGCGAGATCGTGGTCAAGCGCTTCCCTATCGCACAAAAAAAAAAAAAAAAAAAAAAAAACCTAGATATTATACAGTATGCAGATAATATCATAGGTAGGTATTTTACGTTTTGTTTATAAATTGAGTCACTTAACGGAGACATGACACAGTCACAGAACGAATTCCTCACTTAAAGGTACCATTATTTTTTAAAAGCTTAGGTATTCAAGTAGATTCATAACGATGGATGGTCAATTATATTATTTTAATAATTAGCTCACTTAAACTAATAAAACAGAATATATGCACGTCTATTTAATTCCCACACATCTGCTTATAAATCATTGCAATACCGAGATGAACACTAATAGTTATTATTAGTTGTAATGTATACTCGATAAGGTATTTGCGTCGAAGTTTATTAATGTATGTCGCGACGAGTCGTAATCAATTTATATCAATATCTCCAATGGCTGGACTTGTTAGCAGGCTTTATGAATTTTAAGCTGTTAGGGCTGACGTCGTATTATCTAATATACTTTTTTTATTGATTCGTAATATTTCGTTTCTTTTCTTATAGATATGTAAATTAATTATTATGGAATAGAAAACTACATTTAACATTACTCATTTATATGATGGATGAGCTAAATATATTATTATTGGTGTATTGAAATATAATAAACATAACAAAAACTTTGTATAAAATACTGACATTTTTTCATCTCGCATCATGCAAACAACTGTAAACATACACTAACATACATTTGTAAAATAATTAATACTCTCTTAATATAGAGTAAAAATAATTTTAATTTCTCAATATCACATTGAAAATTGTTTTAAACAGCCTGCGTGTTAATGAAAGGCAATATATAATTAACAATGAAAACAATATCTTAGGTTAGTATTAAGCAATTTTAAAGCAATTATCTCTGATAAATCGATTAGATAATAATCGATTTTGCCAATTGAAAGTCAATGTCACTCGATTATGAACAGAAGGTCATATCATTGTTTCGATATTGATTGTTTGTTCTTTGGTTCTTTTAAAATGTAATTGTTCGTATTTTTGTTCCGTACAAAATGAAGAGGCACATTAATTATTATAATTAATAAAATTACTTCTCCTTTTTTGAATGATTTCAAAACTATCAAATCGTGTTTTGTATTTGAGTGTTTGTTGTTGTGATTGTTTATTATGTTAATTATTTCAATTTATATTATATTATATCTTGTTAACAATAATTTATGCGAGTATAGTATAGTTGAAGCTCAAAAAATATATGTTCGCATTAGTAATTAGTAGAGTTAAATGTTAAAAATATGTAATGACGATTCGAAAGTGCTTCTAAAAGAATTCTAATTGAATAAATAAATGTTTGAGTTTGAGCTATTGCTCTCTAATTTGTCACCTATTATATATTCCTAAAAACTTGTATGACACAGCCCTAGCAGTCCTCTATTTGAATTAAGGCAGAACACGTGTGGCATATGCCTATATGCACCAAGCTAGTGTCGTAAATTCTGGTATCTGCTTCAACAGAGGCATGTGAATAATCAACCGTCATATAATGTAGATAAGAGTTTATTGAGATCTTTTTTATTAATCGAGATTTTTCTCATGACATTTGATCACTAAATGAAGTCGATATTTTAGTTATTTTTTTTAAAGATTTGGATGTAAAATTCAATATTTGTCCATTCGATTGTTTTGCTTAGTTTGTAATTTCTAGAGTACAATATTAAACAACAAACTTACCATTCGAATTTTGTAGTCTTACAAATTTTTATTACCGTCATTCTTATTTTTCCTTCAACAATTTCTATCAATGGCTATTATCCAAATACAGGATAAGAAAAGATTTTGAATCTCCAATAATTCTTCATTATTTCACAACTATTTAATTAAGTTCTATATAATATACATACTTTTATAATATACTAGCGGTCCGCCCCGGCTTCGCCCGTGGTACATATTAACGTTTTCTCTACATAAGAACCATCCTCGTACTTCAAGGAATATAATAAAAAAAGAATTATCGAAATCGGTTCAGCCGTTCTCGAGTTATGGAATTACAACGAAAAGTGGCATTGATTTTTATATATTAGATTTTATACGCATCTAGTTACAAAAATTAGCCAAAAAATTTACTGTAACTAAGAGCCGATTCGGTATCCGATTCATTCGTTATCCGTTAAAAAGGTAATTTCTATGTTAATATGTTACAAATCCAATCCTAACTCCGTAATATGTACAATATATAAGCTATTCTATTCCCTAATTGAATTACCTGTAAACCATAGCTAATAGTACGATCTCAATATGATTAGCGGCACACAGCAATAATTAACAACTAATTTCAAACATTCGATAGAGGGCTTCATGGCGCGCAGGATTTAATTATTTTATGGCGTACCTTTACCGATTTGGTTAACGCTGGAAATATAACGGTTTTAAAATGGATTAAATCTAGAATCTGTGTTGAAATAAGAATAAAACATTTTGCTCTTTTCTTCAAAATTTCTCATTATATCGTAATATTTGTGATATTTATGTAGAATTTAAAATTAAAGAGGATAGCAAAAATTGCATTTGGGAAATGTAGAGTCAAACACAAGAATACGTTTTATAAGTATATAGTTTGATAGTAGATATTATAAATAATAATAAAAATAAAGCTGCAATCATTCGCAACACTATTAAATAAAATTTTATAGAGACCGCGGTCGTTGATGTATATAAAAATTTATCACGCTCTCACTTTTATTCCGCTTGATTGTGGGAAATTGATTGTCATTAAACGTGCTTTATAGATACATCGAAGTATTAAAATAATGCTATTAAATTAACAGAACATTCAATACGACGCATTGTTTCAACTTGTGCGTGATACTGATTTTATTTGCTCAACGCGCGTATTGCTTTTTACTTAATTTATTATTTACGTTTTAAAAGAATTAATAAATGATTCGAAAATTACGAAGTATAGAAATTACTATTGATTGTAAACAAATACCTAACCAAAAATTTTATTTCATACCTAAGCAAACTTCATCCTTTATTATAGGAATTAATCTATTAAGCTTAGAATATAACATGGGAGACTTTTTAAACTTCATAGTTTCTTAAAATTATTTTTTCTTAGTTTCTAAAAATTACCTAATTCTGAATTTTGGATACTGTTCGTTTAAAGACGATATCATCGAAAAATAAACACACAAATACATTTTATATTTAAAACACAAGTCATTCACATTCAAATAAATAACATGTTATGATACAAACAAACACTGAGATAAGAAGTGGATAAATTATATGAGTTGTTTCTATATTGTTGTAGACAAAAATAAAATACTTATTTCCATAATACTCGGGTACCACCAGAAGGACGGTACCCGGATCTTTGGAAGGCTTACGTGGGGACACGGATCCAACACGCAGAGGCCCTTTCGAGAATTTTAATGTGTTGTGGGACACCAGCCGAAGCCTGCCCATGACTGCACTATAGAGATACAGCCCTAGGCAGTCCGCGGCCGATGTAGGACTATAATATTGCAGGGTATGGCAATTTAATAATTGGGCTATGGATTGGGATGCTAAATGGGCTGGTATTGGGGACTATGGGAGACTATGGCACCTGCCTTTCTACTAAAAGAAAGTAAAAATATGTTGGCAGGTGGTGACTCGCCCTCTCACTGTATGGGCCCCCGAAATAAGTCGCTGCAATAGTGCGACAAGGGGGCAACATATTGTGAGCAGCTAAGGGTGGAAAGGCGTCCCTGGACTTTAAACTACGATCACGCGCTCCCTGAGGGTCCAGCATCACGTGCCCACTCGCCACTTACGCTTCGCATCCACCCTTCGAGCTAAAAGCTCTCGCGACTCCACTCTGGCCGGCCGGTTAAGGCAAGCCAGAGGTGGGGGTCCTGTCCTCGTCAGGCTTCACTCCGACCGGCCGGTGAAGGCAAGCCGGAGATGAAGACAGGGGCCTCCCCCGGGAGCACTCGGTTCCCGCGGGGTCGCTACTCCCCGACACCCCGCCACAAGGTGTCCTGCGGGTTGACTGATTGCACGGGTGGAATATCTATTGACACATAGAAAATAGATATTCCAACCGTGGGCGATGGGGTCGTCACATCCCTAATTATAATTAGCATGTAACAAACAAATTATACGGTAAAACTATATACGAATATTACCAGTATGTCATTAGTGTTAATCACACAATCGATTATCTATACTGCCGTCCTTTAACTAAAAAGCCGTTAACCCTCAAATGGTCAATTTTCAGTTTTAAATGTAGGGTAACAAAGTTCAAAATTCTCTATCTTTCTGTCTAAGAATCATTTCTCTAGCATTAATAGTTATAGAGATAAGAAAATATTGTGAGCCGTTAAGTAACACAATTTTCGGCGATTCCATAACTTGAAAGCGTCTAACCAACACTACTTCGCTAAATTTCCTTTAAAGTACCTTAACCGCCACATTTAATAATTATTTTTTAGCTTTTTACTTGACTAAAAGTACGTCATCAGATTATACTTGACTATAGGGACGCAAACTGACTATAACTGCTTTGTGATATGCTTTCATATAACGATTCCAATGGAAATCCTTACCTTATTTGCAGTTACTCGCCCTTAACGCTTTTTTAGTTAAGTAACTTTATTTAGGAAAAATTCTAATTACATTTTTTTGCTTAGTTACAAAGCAGCTAACCCTCATTTTTTAGCTAAAAGGCAGTTATCCGATTCTGGTGATGCATCAGTTTCGGGGATGAGTGTGATGCTGTAATTGTGTCGCCCCCAAGCATAGTACCGATTGCTTTTGATTTTCTTTTACAAGACGTATTGTTTCTGATCAGGTTTACTAAGTTTAATACAATCTAGCAACAAAATTACGGAAAATATAACAAGTCAAAGTTACGAAAATTTGGTAGGTAATGGTTACGACAGTGCGAACTTTCAATCGTAATTCTCTGTTTAGACTCTGATTAGTCTCTACAACCGAGAAAGAGGACATAGACAGTCTGTACTATTTATTAATGATGTAATTTACCCCTTGGGTGGAATTAGTAATCGACTGTCAAGCCATGTACTTGAGATGGTGATACAAAAATTATTATGAGTACACTACCTTTGACCCGCTGGCGGGGAGTCCATTTTGCCACTATATCTATTTTTTTCTTTTCTTTATATTAGATTATTAAGATTTGTATTTTTTTAACATGGTAGCAAATAAAAAGTTTTCTATTTCTACCTCCTGCTATTTTACATATATTCTGGTATATTATATTTTCTGGATGTGGATGAAAGAGTCTTCTAATCATTTGATAAGCAACATTATTTATTAAGAGCATCCCACATATAAGAGCTTGAAGCCCTATTGAAACCAGGATGTTTTTTTTTTTCAAAAGCCTCGTGCACAAGTCTTAACTTTTTTTCAGAAAAAGATTTATGTTTACATTGTTTGTTGTACTCACATATCCGTGACTCGTATGATGGCTTCGCATAAGAGTATTTATAAAATAACGTTATAATTGCAATTCTAGAAGATTTATCTCAATCTTAACCCCTAAATGAGCCTCTGTAATGAAATAAACGTGAACATGACGTGAAAAAAGGGTTAATTTTATCAAAAACTTAAAAGAGTCATTTAGTAAAAGAGTTTAAAATACTTGTTACTCACAGACAGACGCGAAAACCATTAATTTAGATAGTGTTGAAATCCTTAATACTTAAACCTAAAAGCTTTTGATCCTTTTCCTTTCCATTGGTGACCTAGGGGATGTAATTAATTAAAGAAGCAAAGCCTCAGACAGCAGCAAATTTTTAACATAAGTAAGATTAAAATTTAGTACAACTATATAGAATCGTAGTACAAAAGCATCCAAAAGCCCTTAACCACTGATTATAAAGTTTTTGAAATATAAATTAAAGCGAAAGTCATAGCTTAAAAGCAGTTATAGTAGCTTAACGATGTTTTAGGTAAGCATTTTATTAATAATTTAAAAAAAAAATCACAAAATGAAAATAAAAATACTAAATTACTTAGCTAAAAAGTCGCTATGGTATGTCAACGGCCGTCTTGTCCAGTAAAAAGTTAAAATTTTCAGATTATTTGCTGAGCTAAACGAGAAAAAGTGAATTTAAAAATAAATTATAACAGTGTCTGGTTAGAAACTATTATTTATATATAATATAATTAAATGTCGATCGATGTATCTCACAATAATTATTCTAAGTGTCATAATTTTTAAGAAATAACGATTTCCATGTTTTTTGCCATTTACTCGAAACTCACTTCGGTGGCTTAACGGCTTTCTAGTTAAAGGACGGCAGTATAAGGAAAGGACTTGAACCGAAGATGACTACACATTTAAACTGTAAACAAAAAACCATCAAACATAAATAATTATATTATAGCTATTTGTTGAGGTAATTTTTTATCATGTTTACGTTTCATAGCTTCATGTTCGTTTGGTTTTGGTGCCGCCCCCCTATTACGAAATGTTCATAATATGTGATTGGTATGTATTGATAGTTTTCAATTACGAGTGTAGATTGAAAACACGTTTTATTTATTATACAGCCTGTATAAACCACTGTGGCACGTTTGAGCCGTGTGTCTTGTGAGTTATAAAATATATCTCGCTTTGATATCGCTTTTTATTTACTTTAATAAGTAATTCTAACAAAATTTCCATACATCTGCCTGATAATAAAATTAAGTGCAACTTGTAACGTTTGCTTTGAACGCATATTGATTATGGTCGTATTTTAATCTGGTAAATTGGATTGTTAGAGCCGCCAGAAAAGGTTTATTTTTAATTATCCATAGATTAAAGTGGTAGATCTATTTATTGATGGTTGCTTAGTATCTTTAATTTATTGTACGACGAAAACTGTAATATTGATGAAGCTTTAAAAATTTTATAACACAATTATATTTTGTCAAAAATATTTAGCTCAATAAAAGTAAGGTCAGCACCGATCATACTTTTATATTATGCTAAATGAACGCACTCATCTGTTATTATAGAGCCATCGTAAACAGTATAATTTTAATACAAGAATACTCTTTACTCTGCCTGTGTTTTAAATTCCATACAAAATAACAATACGTGAAAGATATGTACCTAAAAAAAATATTTCTCGTTAGCATAAATCTGTTGGAGCATCAGCTAATTTGTCCTGGTACAGTCCGCATTAGTCACAACGCACCCACGCTTCCAAGATATCGGTCGGATCTTTGTATGTTTGTCTAACAAGCGACGTGTTTGAATATTATGTACTGTTTTATCTGCGTTGTTGAGGATGGATTTGTGTGGATACGAATTGGAGGAATTTTGATTCCGTTCTTATTATACCATAGCGGCGTAAAAAAGTTTGTTTTCGTGGGTTGATACTTCATGTAGGTACCTAAGCAGGGTTTATAGATACATAGGTTTAGTGTGTTCATGTAGTGAAACATATTATAGAGAAAAGCATGGTTTCAAATATCAATGTACTGTATCAATCTTATACAAATTTTGTTATTAATTGAAAAATATAAAACTTCTCATTCTAATATATCCATGATACCAATTATATTACAACATTCAATATAAGTGAAACTTAAAGTACCTAAGTTTTTTTTTTCAATATTATAAAGTTATTATGAAATTGAGGGCGTATCCACTCTAATATCTACAACAATGGAGCACGATTTTAATAAGATTAAAATAATTGTACAAGTAAGTCTGAAGAGATTGACTGGTCTCGGTCAGGTGCCAGCAACAAAAACTATTTAATATTTTGTATCTGATCTGTACGTTTATTAATAATTATTATTGTCATTTACAAAATGTTATTTGATTAAATTCTACAAAAACAACAAAGTATTTATTTTAAAACTAGCTGTGCTCCGAGGTTTCACCCGCAGTGCTCCGCTCCTGTTGGTCTATTATAGCCTTCCTCGATAAATGGGCTATCTAACACCGAAAGAATTTTATAAATCGGACCAGTAGTTCCCGAGATTAACAAACAAACAAACAAACTCTTCAGCTTTATAATATTAAGTATTGATTTAACTCTAAAAAGTGTAAAAACAAACATTTTATTGTTATCATGCCCAAGTTTCTAATAACAACCACAAGTTAACCCTTAGCAGGTATCGTGGGTCAAATTTGACCCAGAAGCGAACATTTTCGGTTATAATTCTTTAAATATTTATGCAACGACTGTGCGCTTCTACGTATTCTTAGTGCTTCGCTAGCTGCGGCGAGGGGTGGATGTGCAGCACTGTGACTATCTTAGGAGCGGAGGTAAGTAGCCTTCTGGGCCACGTTTGACCCACGATACCAAATAAGTAACTTTTTTCACTGAGTGTAATTATTTACATTTTTTGTTTTAGTGTTTATTTGTACTACAATGGAGAGCTTTTTGAAAGACAGACAAATCAGGACGACTTAAGTGATGATTTGGAATTGGAAAATGAAAGGACACCAAATGTAAACCAACTTTGTGACGACGAAATCATCAGCGATCGAGACAGTCCCGAACCTGTCAGTTGCTCTGAAGACAGTGTATTTGGAGTAAGTTCTGACGACAGTGAAAACAAAGAGGAGAATATGAGAATAATAGAAAATACGAGGAACGAAAATACGAGAGATGAGAGCGAAGAAGATGAGGATGATGGTTGATGGTAGAAGTCATTTTGGTTTCGGTTGTCTTTTTTTTTATTTTATGCTGATTTCAGAAGCAATTTATTTTTTTGTTATTATAAAGATATGAGAAGTGCCATAAATATATTTTAGTTAAAGTTTTTCTTACATTTCAATTTTTTTTATGCTTTAAGTTCACACTAACCAAAAAGTGTCAAAAAATAAGGTTAGTTACAAATGCGTGTAAAACATGATATTTTTTTTTATATTCTAAAATTAAACAAAGTTAATTTTGTAAAAAAATATTTTTTTATTTTATAACTAACCATATTTTATACAAATAATAAAAAATCTACGTTCTACAACAGATTGTTTGGTATGGGTAAAATTTGACCCACGATACCGGTAGTGTTGCCAAAAAAGGCTAAGGGTTAAGGAAGTCTTTAATTTAACTTTTTTATTTATCCGGGATGTCCAGTATTACATAATTCATGATATCATTTTGGTCTAGAATTTTAAATTATGAAATCATTGGAGCTTATTCATTTGTTTTTGTTTGACTTATTTTATAGAACACACCTTAAAATTAATAATGTATAATTATTTTTACTCGCTGACTTTCTTAATACTTTGAGCAATGTTTTAATTGTATTGCTAACTGATAGACGCATGTGTATGCAATTTTCTATTATTAAAGATAAAAAGTCGTGCTTACTTACTAAAAGTTCATAAAATATTGAAATGCTGGTATATGTAGGTAGATAGATGATTTATAATGTTCACTCATCAAATATTTTTCCAGTTGTCAGGATGTTTGTTTTAAAGATGATAAACTACCGTTAGAAAACAGGAACTTAGATATCATTATAATCATAACAAATTTTGTCAGAAAAGTTTGTGTTGGAAAGTTAATTAAAATGTATATTATGGAACAAAATTTATATTACTTATCAGCAATGAATGGCAGAAATAATCAAAATTATCTGTGCTATGTTTTTACTATAAACAGTTGAAGTTTAGAGTTTTTATTATTAAAGTTATAACAGTTTTAATTGCTTTGAAAAGCTCTACTTTATGAGTGCTTACATGAATACTTCAATAAAAACTTAATATTCATCATGATGTTTTATTGTTTCAGAATATCATTACACACTTGGCCTGCGATTATGGTTCAAAATTTCACTAAAAGCCAGTGGAATTATAAGGAAAAAAGTTTGAAAGAATATTATGATAGTTATGCAGGTAAAACTTTAACGTTACTACGATGAGTCGATTCTTAATTCTTAACTCAATCTAGATTTTAAATTAGTCACGTGTATTGAACCGCAAGTACCGTAACCATTATTGAACCTGAAATCTCTATGTATTTACAATCACATGTTAACACAGTGAATTTAGTGCTAGTCGTTAATCATATAAATAAAATAATCATATTAATTTTAGTAGTTTTATTATCCTTATTCATAACCAGTCAGTCATAACAAAACACTTGTTACAGTCACACAAAGCACGTAATTCTTCAAATTAATAACGACGCTAAGCGCTGCACAAAAAGGTTACGTAAAAGGAGCGAAATAATGAACCGGACATTTTCAGATACATTTTCTATAGCGAGGATAACGTTTTTATTGTTAACAAGCGAGCCCACGCTGCAACGATGATATCTCCTGGTATGAATGATGACTTCGTGCGAGGCTGGAAGCTGGGTGTAGAGATAGATGCATTTCTTAAGACACGACACTATGGAAGAATTTGAACGCAAAAATGAAAAGAAATTTATGAACGGGAATTTAGTTCGTTAAGGATATCGTGTAAAAATGCATTCGTATTAGATTTTTAAGTGCTCTTAGTGGAATAGTTCTAATTCAAGTTAAAAATTTATACCATGTAAAATAACATTTATTGAAGTGAAACTACTTTATCGGGGTTGGAAAAAATTTAGTGTAACATGTATTCGTTACGCGCGTTCTTTTTCTTGTCCCTACCACGCGTGATTCGACGTATTTCTGTAAAGTTGCATATAGTAAATTATTTTTTGAAAAATAAGGTCATAAAGAAGTTTAAATTTTTACGTGTGTACACTAGTACACGCACACATTTTTTCATTCTGAAGGGGGTATTTTTTTTTTTGGTAGAGTTAAATGAAGTAAAACTTATTTTGGTCATTGTTATTGATTTTTTTTAATGTAATTAAGGCTTTTGTTGTTTTCCTATATCTCAGATTTGTTTTGTTAGTAAATATACAAATATTACAACTATAATTATTGGGCATGTCCTGCTATAATTACGAAATGAGACGTCGTACATATTAGTGGCGATTATTAACCCATTAATTATTTAGTATGTAGCTAATATATTAATTACTACTGTTTAGCCTAATTAGCATGATAGTTAATGTATGTATTTTTTAATTAAATGATAATCTCAAGCAGTTGTTTTATATTGTCAATATTATACTATTTTAAGTACCCCTGTGGGGACAAAAAGATAAATATGTTAACTTTCCATGAACTCTAGCTTACGCCTAAATTTTAAAAATTCTATGTGCGTTAATTATTGTAATATAATAAGTACATCCTTAGATATAATCTATCGTGATAATTGGTGATTGCATTTACAAACATAAATAATGTATCTAATTGTCCATCTGAACCTTATATCTCTACCTCTTCCATACATTTTGTAAAACAGAAGCTAACATTTATACAATTTTATTCTTCTCAAACAATTTCAAAGCCAAAACTCTCACCTTACTTAGTCTATGGTTAACCCATCAAAGATAAGAGGTCGACGTTTTTAGCACAATGCCTCTCTGTTCAGGCCCTTACCAACCTGTTCCTTATTTCTTATCTGTGGAAATATTTTGCTCTTACTATCTATAAATGCCTTTAACGTGGTACCTTGATCAGTCGTTTAGAAATAGTATCACGCTTTTAGCAATTTGGGAGATTACGTAAGCTGGGAGGACCTTTTTATAAGTATGTAAAAGGATTGGTGGCATCCTCGAGATTTAAGATTGGAAATGTAAATTATTTGTGTTTTGAAAAATTATATCTATGTTAATCACAGTGAGAAAGTTTTGGCATATTTACAGAAAAATTTAAGCCCTTATAATACAAGTCTAGTCAGAAAGTGGTGGCTCAGTGGTGAGACCTCGGACTTCGAATCGATAAGTCCGGCGTTCGAGACCAGGTGAGCGCGCAGGAAACAAATTGATTTTTTCAATTTATCTGCGCATGTTGTAACATCACCACTGCTCGAACGGTGAAGGAAAACATCGTGAGGAAACCGACATGTCGAAGAATCAAAAGTTCGATGACATGTGACATCTGCCAACCCGCACTTGGCCAGCGTGGTGGATTATGGCCTGTACCCTCATAGGAGGCCCGTGTCCCAGCAGTGGGAACGTATATGGGCTGGTGATGATGAATACAAGTCTAAATAAACATTACATCGCATTACGATTATTTATTGCCATGATTTAAAATATAATTATAGTGTTATTGCTACGACTAAAGGATAGTAAAAACATTAGTACAAATATTTTATGAGTCACTATAAAATAAACCAGTTTCAAAACAAAGAAATATTCCGTTCATTTATACAACATTATTAGTGAGTTGTTGACAAGCGTAAACTAAAATTTATTATCGCCAGAAACCAAACTAGCCAAATCTATTGTTTTCTAGAATTTATGGTGAGTGTATGATAATTGCGGTAGAAATCTTTTGTTTAAGGTGGCGAGTCCCTTTTTTATTGCCGTCCATAATTTTGTAAAGAATTTATTGCAGATTCAAGAAACTGTCCACACAATGATAATTTCATTCCGGCGAAGCTCTCTTTAGAACTGCAGCTCAAAAAGTAAAACAAAAGGCGAGAGTGATCCGACTCAGGAATATTTACAATCCCTCAGCTTGTTTAAGATTTCACAAACGCATTTGGAAGCGTTGCAGCGAAGCCAGTGGAACCAGTAAGAGCATTCTTTCAATTCATGTTTGGCGACACCTTTTCATTGCTCTTTTTCAAAGAGAAACGATCCAGCCTCTGAATGGGTCATAAAATCTTTTGGTAACTAATACAATTGTTCAAAATACGCTACGGTTTCAATTCGGCTGCCAATTTTGTATTGTTTTGTTTCTTAGGTTTTCGGGACAATGTTTCAATTCTGGCTTCCGGCGACCGCAATTCGTTCTAGTTAGTTGAATCTTAAAATTATTCTGTACACTCCTGGTTTGTCACAATCGAAATTTAATTTACGACAAAAGTCACAAGTTAATTATATCCAACTGACCACACGTGTTTTTATTCATAAATTATTTTTAACGTCAAGTTTCATCAGAACAGTTATTATATAACCAATTTATTCATGCACTTGTGAACCAATGAACGGTCCTTTAACGATTGATAATGCATTAAGTCGTAAATAACAACGAGATAAAGAAGCTATTATTATTCTTAAAAGGCATACGAGATATTAAAGAATGTCACGCGTTGTCATGTGGTTCAAGAATATAGGGTCTGGTTAATATTTTCAGAACTAGTTACAAGATACGTGGTAATATTGTGTATGTATTTTGTCAATATTGGGCCGTCATGGGCACGTGAGATGTTGACCTTCAATATTGACAGAGAATATCAATAGTTTTGGCTCCAATATGTTACCTTGTGACACACCGCTATCCAATTATTTCCTCGTTCATGGACTGAGGATCATGGTAATAAAAATATGTAGATAGAATAGTTTTCTTACAAAATAACGTTAGGTAGGTACTGATTAAAAATAAAAGGGTTGATAATAAAGAGTATTAGTGTATAAAGATAAACAAAGAAGTAAATTGAGAACATTATTGTCACAATACTAATGTAATATGTAATTTTGATTTATTATATTATAATATTATAGATTGACAATTTTTTTTTTATATATTTGTACATAATTTAAAGCATAGCAAATCAGATAGGTAATTACATTTAATTTAAAGCCTTTCACCGAGTTTTTACCTCTTTTCGTTTCTCCTGAAATAATGACTCAATATCATTAGCTGAATAAATATAAAACTAATCCCATATAGAATCAAAAGACAAGACGTAGGCCCCGTCTCCCACGGTAGGCTCAATTCGAAACGCACGTGTCACAGCATCTGATGATCTGTGTCTCAATACGTGTTTCTTCGTTTAACAAGCAAATATGTACCATTGGTGAACCGTTTGTGAGAAAGGTAACAGACTGAGTTATCTGATTTCTGATAAAGATGATGTTATACCTACATAATATTATGAAGGCTTAAAAGGGGAGAGAAATGGTTAGAATTTTGTGGCCGTAGGTATGTATGCTTTATTTTTAGATTCTTCTGTATTTCAAATGTAATTTTTAAAAATACGATGAAATTGTATTCTAAAGTTAATCTTCACTAAGAACTAAATTATAAATCATCTTTTTTTAGATAGATACCTATTATAATTAATTCAAATAATAAGTAAATTCACTTCAATTGTTTAGCTTCTTATATTATTAAGATAATTTGGTGCCGAGTTTTCTTTACAATAAACATTTTGTATAAGACACAAATTGTAAAAAAATAGGTAATATTCTTATATTCAAGTAAACTCGACCAAATTATTTTATTTACAAAATAAGCCCACGTTATTTCACGGTATCATATCTATTCTGATACAGGAAACCATAACTCTGAAGACGCGGTTTTTATTGTGATTTCGCAGAACACGCTCTTGATAAAATTAATGGAGCTAATTGCAATAATTTACTTGGTAAGCTGTTGATATCTTGAGGATATACGAATATAACATACCTAAATATAATGTAAAACATTTTGGGAATTTCTTTTTTGTTTCAGTTTGAGAACATTTTCTTTTTAGGCAATGTTATACAAAGACATAAAAAAATTTACAGAACTATTTAGTGTACTTATTTCTGGTAAAAGTTCAAAATTCCCCGTAGATTTTATAATTTACCTACCCAATACGTGCTACAAATTCACTTCTAAAACAATTTATAGTGACACTAGCTGCGCCCCGCGGTTTACCTCGCGTAGCTCCGCTTCTGTTGGTCTTAGCGTGATGATATATATAATAGCCTAAAGCCTATGGCTAACACTATCTAACACCGAAATAATTTTTCAAATCAGTGGTCCAATTTGAAAAATTATTCCCGATATTAGCGCGTTCCAACAAACAAACAAACTCTTTAGCTTTATAATATTAGTATAGATTACCTAGCAACCTACTTTTATTGCTTACTGTATCAAAACACACCAGAAATATTACATAATATTAATAATTCAGTACCTACGACCACACGTGTCCGAAGTTCATTGTGTTGGTATAAATAGGTTAATTTTTTGTCCTTCAAAATTCGATACATTTATGAAGCTGTCACTCACAATTGTTCGCTTTATAGTAAAATGTCCACCCACTTGGCAATCATATTCTCATTTCCTTCTCAACATTATAAAATCTATCTATTGTTAGATAAATCTGCAGTATTGTTTATGTATTATATGCTTTAAAATGTGTAAAATATAATACAACTTTAAAAGATAAAATCACATATATTCCAGATGTTAACATTAGAAATTAAAATTATATGTATGTGTCATAAATATTAATATTAAGTACATTAATATTTAAAAATATAATTTAGATTGCATTTTATTTTAATATAGAACTTTTTACCAATTTTATTCTCAAAGTAATAACGTTTTAGTTTGTTTCAACTTCATTCTACAAAACTTAATAGAACCAAAACAAAAACAAATCTGTTGTGACTATCAGCTACTGTTTGAAAACCAATACGACCTCCTTTAAGATGTAACTTAAGGAGTTATGTTCAATGAATCACGCAGACCTAAGTCTTCTGCGTTGAATAACCAATATTTTTGAGTGTCTAAAAACACGCGTGCCATCTGTTGTAAGCTGCAGTGCTAGTCCCACCCGTCGGTTGGGCCCCCACCCCCCTCCCGCATCTCCCTAGATCCACGCGGCTTTCGTTCAAACTTACGTAGGTCAGTTACCGCCCGACCGCAGGGGAGCATGGCTGCGTCAAAAGTTTTACCGCGATCGCGCAATCTTTGTTTACATGCGCTCTAAAACTTAGTGTAAACACCGATACGTGATTTATAACATTGACTTTTAAGTGATAAGAAGTTGAGAACTATACTTCTGAGTGTTATTAAGTTTCAAATGAACTGTTTTACTGTGAAAAAATGACTGAAAACTTATATGGAATGATTTCGTTAAAAGTTTGGATGTGTTTAGTTTTGGTGGCCGGTGCGCGCGCACGTTCTGCGCCGCCCGCCCCTAGTGGCTGTCAATGGGACTATTCCGACGCAAAGTTGAGTGAATCAAACTTTCTCACGTGTAATATCAAAACCATCGGATCAGCTGATATGCTATTTAAAAACATAACAACGGCGCAAGCATACAACATCAATAAGTTGAAACTTACTTGCACGGACTTACTGTTTTTCGAAAGTTCTCTGCATATGAATACGGGAAGCTTTTTGGGGCAGTTACGCAAACTTGAAGACTTGCGTATGGAGTATTGTAAGATACGTTACGTACCAGCAACAGTATTATCGCCTCTTCGTGACTTAACTAGCCTCACTCTACGCTCATACAACACGGATTGGCCTGCAATGACAATGGAATTTCACGCTGAGAGTTTTCGGGGATTGATGGAGCTGCGATCATTAGATTTAGGTGACAATAATATTTATATGTTACCGTCTGAAGTGTTTTGCCCGCTTTTTAGTTTAGAGTCCTTGAACTTAACGAACAATAAAATACAAGACATTTCTGAAATTGGGTTTTCTGACTGGGGTAAAGGACCTATCGCTCCCGGTAAATCATGCAATACTGGTTTGAAGCAGTTAGATTTATCACATAATAATGTATTGAGGCTACCCGATAATGGACTCTCGAGCCTCAGATCGTTAGAAGTATTGAAAATTCAGAACAACTTGATTAATGAAATCGGCGACAGAGCTTTCGTGGGATTGAATTCATTAAAAATTCTGAACTTATCCGGAAACAAGTTAGTCGCCGTTCCTCCGGAACTATTCCAGTCGTCACGCGTTATAAAAGAAATCTCATTAGCAAATAATTCACTTTCCGTGCTGGCGCCGGGCTTGTTGGAAGGACTTGATCAACTTGAGAAATTGGATTTATCTAGAAATCGATTAACCAATGATTGGGTAAACAGAGACACCTTCGCCGGGCTTATACGATTGGTAATATTGAATTTGTCTTATAACGCTTTGGTGCGACTAGATCCGAAAACATTTCAAGACCTTAACAACTTGCAGGTCTTGAACCTGGATAATAACGCTATTGAAGTGATAAGCAATGGTGCTTTTGCTGAACTTAAGAATCTTCATCAATTGTCAATGTCGGACAATAAGATAAAAACATTAAATGAACATATTTTTTCTAATCTATTTGTTCTTAGCCAGCTATACTTAGATAATAATGAAATATCTATTATTCATGAACGATCATTTGAAAATATTACTTATTTACAAGATTTAGGGTTAAATGGAAATAGTTTAAATAATCTACCAGAAGGCATAAGAAAGCTACGCTTTTTGAAATCACTTGACATTGGTAAAAATAATATTACAAAGATTTCAAACACATCCTTTGAAGGATTAGAAGAATTGTACGGTTTACGACTTGTCGACAACCATATAACGAGCATACCAAAAGATACTTTTAGCACTTTACCATCATTACAAGTTCTAAATTTGGCATCGAATAAGATTGAAACCATAGAACAAGATGCATTTCTTTCAAATCCAACGTTGAAAGCTATTCGTCTCGACGGAAATAAACTCACTGATATACGAGGTGTTTTTAACAAACTAAGCACTCTAGGCTGGCTTAACATATCTGACAACAAACTTATTTATTTCGATTATAGCTACATGCCTGAGGCCTTGGAGTGGCTAGATATTCATCAAAATAATATAAGTAAACTAGAAAATGAGAAAAATGTTCGACAAAACATTCGAATGCTCGACGTGAGTTTTAATTCTTTAGAAGAAGTCGATGAGAAATCGGTCCCCGATTCTATTGAAGTCCTTTTTTTGAATAACAACAAAATTCACACTATACAGCCAGGTACATTCTTACAAAAAAGAAACCTTGAAAAAGTTATTATGACGGACAATAAATTGAGAACCGTTGAACTATCTGCATTCACATTGCCTCACATCCCAAAGCATAAGTTTCTACCCAAATTTTTCATTGCAAACAATCCATTTGTATGTAACTGTCATATGATTTGGCTGCAAAAAATAAACCTATGGAACCATATGAGACAATATCCCCGCTTTGTAGATTTAGATACAGTTACATGCGAAGTTGTTAATAATAAATATGGAGGAAAAGCAAATTTAATGGATGTTCCTGAAACGCAGTTCCTTTGTTCTTATGAAACTCATTGTTCATCAAGCTGTTTTTGTTGTGAATTTGAAGCCTGCGACTGTAAAATGACATGCCCTGAGGGATGTTCCTGTTTTCACGACAGCAATTGGAATTCTAATGTAATAGACTGTTCTAACGTTGGCTACACAGACGTTCCAGAGAAAATACCTATGGATGCCACTGAACTTTACTTAGATGGTAATGACTTCGGCTCATTGAATAGCCATCTATTTATAGGAAAGAAAAAGCTACATAAGTTATATTTAAATAATAGTAATATAGCTTCTATCGATAACGACACTTTTAATGGCCTACACTCTCTCAACATTTTACATCTGGAAAATAATCACATAACGGAAATAGCCGGCGGCGAGTTTTCCCAAACAAAGCACTTGAGGGAGTTATACTTAAACGATAACCTCTTAACTAGTGTGGCGAATAAGTCGTTTGAAAATTTATCTT
The DNA here is from genome assembly GCF_905220415.1 of Colias croceus. Classification (NCBI taxonomy): domain Eukaryota; kingdom Metazoa; phylum Arthropoda; class Insecta; order Lepidoptera; family Pieridae; genus Colias; species Colias croceus. The sequence goes on from NC_059549.1 coordinate 3,026,217, forward strand.
CTCTCCGCGTCATAAACTTACAAGGAAACAAGATATTGAATCTCGACAAGAGGCTTGCTCATATAGTCCATTTAGAAAGTGCTCACGTAAAAGGTAACTTATTTACCTGTACGTGTGAAAATGTGTTGCCATTAGTGAACTGGTTAAAAAAATTCTATGAAGATCCCACGGAAATGTTTTGTGCAAGTGAAAATGAACTCAGTGCTAACTTAACAGTGTTCGATGTGATGGATAAGTGTCGTGACTCTAATGTAATGGACAATACTATACCTACTGAAAACCAACCGTTTCAGTATGATGAAGTGAGCACAATTAAATTAAACTTTGTGCCGCTTTTAGCTGTAGTCCTTATAAGTGTAATCCTTATTTTATTGTTTGGTGCCTTAGCATTCTCTTTTAGACAAAACGTGCGTTTATGGGCGCATTCTAAATATGGTGTTCGGTTATTTAAAAGTGCATCTATACAGGAAAGCGAGCTCGATAGAGACAGGATGTATGACGGTTACGCGGTTTATAGTTTGTTAGATGATGACTTTGTAACGAAAGTAGTTGCGCCGGAGATGGAGCACTGCGGATATACCATGTGCTTTCACTATAGAGACTTACAAAATGTCCCCGAAAATTATTTATTAGATCAAATCACAAATGCAGCTGAATCATCAAAAAGAATATTAGTTTTCATTTCGTTTAATTTCTTACAGAACGAGTGGTCAAAAACTTCATTCAAAGCCGCTCTTAAACATGTTATAACTTCAATTCACCCTTCTATTAGGAGACATAGAGTCGTTTTTATTTTGACCACAGATATCAGTGCACTCAATTTAGATTTGGAATTCCAAAATTATTTAAAAACATGTAATGTGCTATTCTGGGGTGAGAAAAAGTTTTGGGAGAAAGTAAGGTTTTTAATGCCTGACGGTTCAAATTTGCACTGGAATAAAGATAACATCAATTACGCGCACGGCGTTTGTCCAAATGCTAGGCGACACCCCTCGAGATACACAGCGTCACCAACTGCGCCTGAGCATTGGTATAAGTACGACGCTCTTCCACCCCAAACACCCACTGTAGCTAATGTAGGTATCAGCATTGAGGATGACACTTCAATGCTGACTAATACGACATTAACAAGCCAGATACAAGACGTGGATAATCCACACCACAGTTACATATCCATTGACACACAAAATTACGAACAACCATATGGCGGTCGGCCGAGGCCACCTAATACGTTACGTAAGCATCCCAGCCATCACTCGCCCTCCATGCTCGACGAGCAAGGCTACTTACAACCCCGTTCCTCAGTACACGATTGCTTACCTCAAACCCATCCGAGCGTACACAGATAACATGTTTCAAAACTCCTCTCGTTATCTATTAGATATTTCTTAATGGGTCGCTACATTCCAAGCACATGTGTATACTAAGTTGCCTCGTAATCTGGCAATGCCTTATTGAGACGTGATTATTGCCGGCCAAATAATTGTATGAGTAACGTTCCTTGTAATTATTTATAAATTATAATGTAATATTTAAAGAGACTGTTGTTGATTTGTATCGCATACGTATCTTAATAGATTGACGCCTTATATTCCAATAATTATCTAGCTGTAGGTATTTGCGATTGTGAAACTAAATAGTACTAAACAATGTTATAAATTATATAATATAATATCTTTTAAGACTGATCTGTATTGTAATATAGGTTATAAATTGCCAGTATAAAATGTGACTTAAGTATTTTGCTATAGATTATATCTCATTGTTACCAAATATATTGTAAATAATTGTAATTAATGTATAGAGAATATTGATGTCTGTATAGTTATACTAGTCATTAGATAGGAGTTGATGTTGATGCTAATTACTGTAGATCGTTCCATGGTCACATAATCAATAGTAGTCAAACCGACATGATAAATTATCGCTTGTGTTTTTATCAATTATTTATGTACAGAACTATAATAGCACTTTATGTTTAATATTGTCTTAAGTATTATTGCTTATGTGGTCAATTGTTTACAATAAATTATGTGTAAATTGTAAAACGTTAAACTCGCAAGTGAAATTTTAAAATAAAAATATTATGAATGAATACAACTCTTTAATTTCCTAACCCATTGAATAATAATTATACTTACACTACACATTATATTTACCTTTTGAAAAACAATAATTAATTACACATTAACTTCTTAAATCATATAATACACACACAGATATATTTTTAAATTAAACAATTAATAATTTTGCAAGAGTCTTTGTGGTTTTGTATCTATTTCAAAACCGAGCCGCAAAAGAACACAAAAACTAATTACATAAAAACCAAACCATAACCGTTAGTTTTGCTGTCTGTAGTGAGAAATGGGATCTATAAAAAAATATTGAAAAATAATTTCGGCTCGCCGACAATCATCTTAGTTCATAATGACGGTCCCGACTCCCGACTCAGGTAGAGGCTCCAAAGTCATAATTTATCTGTCAAGGATTCTCTTAGTAGCCAGTACAATAGTATATATATTCGAAACTAGTTATGTTTGACCCAAGGAATGGCTATTGATTTTTTTGTCATACTTTTAAAAGTGTCAGTGTAGCATATGGTGTGACATACTTTGGATGGCCGATGCGCTCTGCTGCATCCATTTTTTCAGTGGAGTCCAGTGGGCAGCATCTGGTGTTTACTTTTAATTAAAGTGCAGGTTTTAGCTGCTGTAAAGATTTTTAATTAAATTGTTCTTGTAATAATATTATAAAATATTATGTGAACGTTATTTAATAGTCTTGTCAATTAACATGTTTAAATGTTCTTTTATAATAGGCACTGGAATTAAACATGAAGTATTTAATTAGAAATAAGGGAATTAGGCAGGTATTAAAATCGAATAAGTATAATTTTTTATAAATGGTAAAATATAATTAATTGATATAAACACAGTAACATAATATTTGTAATTAAGGGCCGATTTCTCAATCCTTGGTTAAAATTTATTCATCCAATAAAGTATTACTCGAACATCTTAAAATGTCATCTGTAAACTGTCAAATACGGACAATTAGAATACATTTTTGAAATGGTAGTTTAATACGTTATTCGATGAATAAGTTTTAACCAAGGATTGAAAAATCAGCCCTAAATATATTATTAATTACCATTAAAGTTGACATAGCAAACGCTGGAAAAAAATTGCCTAATAATCAATTTAGTGGACAAATTAATTTCATTCCACTTCCACGTTGAAAAACAAGCTTTTAAAATATTTGTTGTTTTTTATTGAAACGACCTTGACATTATACATTTTTGTTTATTATTTTAAAGGCACATTAAATAAAAACACAATTCAAAAGGTCATTTTATTTATTGTTCAAAGAACGAAGTGTAACATGAAATATAAACAAGTACCTAATAGTCGTGATTCTGATTAATATTAGTTTTGTCCAGATTGAATTATTACTTAACAGGCTGAAGTCCATATACATTATATAATATTAATATAAAAACTAAACACTAAAAAAGTTCTAATAAACCAACCAATTTACTCAACACATATTAACACTTAAGCTCAAGGCTAACATCCCTTATCAGTTTATCTCTTACGTCATCTAAAATGGATTTGTCAAAGCCTAATCGATACCTGTTATCAGTATCCGGTTTTATTATCTGTATTTCACGGGTATATGCACGTTTGAGTCATCCCTCGAATGAGGTCCATAGATAAGATGTCTGTGCCGAAAATATCGAGTGACCAATAGAGCATTCAAATCTGTAGACGGAGATTACGATTACCTGTGGTTGATTTGATATAAAATGAATGCATGTTAGGACAGTTGCATTATTCAATTTTGGGTTTGATAAGACTAATAAATACTCTATATTTGAAGGCATTTACTTACTATTGTACTGTATCTATTTTATAATACAGTACAATATACATAAAATAGACACAGAGTTATTATGTAATATAAATGAGCATTTGCCGTATTTAACAGATAAGGATGAAAAAGTTATTTGTAGAGATTTAGTACAGCTATAATAAGTAGTTCTTTTTTAATATCATACCAAATTCAATTACACGCAGATATTATACAA